>NC_092726.1:91676452-91793952 GCF_047496885.1 Scyliorhinus torazame | reverse complement strand
CAGCCTGTTACTGTTTCAATGTGAGGGGGGGGGGACAGACACAGCCTATTAGTGTTTCAATGTGAGGGGGGGGACAGACACAGCCTGTTAGTGTTTCAATGTGAGAGGGGGGGGGACAAACACAGCCTGTTACTGTTTCAATGTGAGGGGGGGGGGACAGACAAAGCCTGTTAGTGTTTCAATGTGAGGGGGGGGCAGACACAGCCTGTTAGTGTTTCAATGTGAGGGGGGGACAGACACAGCCTGTGAGTGTTTCAATGTGAGGGGCGGGACAGGCACAGCCTGTTAGTGTTTCAATATGAGGGGGGGGTGCAGACACAGCCTGTTAGTGTTTCAATGTGAGGGGGGGGCAGACACAGCCTGTTAGTGTTTCAATGTGAGGGGGGGGGCAGGCACAGCCTGTTAGTGTTTCAATGTGAGAGGGGGGAAAGACACAGTCTGTTAGTGTTTCAATGTGAGGGGGTGGGGACAGACACAGTCTGTTAGTGTTTCAATGAGGGGGGGACAGACACAGGTTGTTAGTGTTTCAATCGGGGGGGGGACAGGCACAGCCTGTTAGTGTTTCAATGTGAGGGGGGGGGACAGACACAGCCTGTTAGTGTTTCAATGTGAGGTGGGGGACAGACACAGCCTGTTAGTGTTTCAATGTGAGGGCGGGGGGGGACAGACACAGTCTGTTAGTGTTTCAATGAGGGGGGGGGCGCAGACACAGGCTGTTAGTGTTTCAATATGATGTGGGACAGACACAGCCTGTTAATGTTTCAATGTGAGGAGGGAGGGACAGACACAGCCTGTTAGTGTTTCAATGTGGGGGGGGGGGGACAGACACAGCCTGTTAGTGTTTCAATGAGGGGGGGAGGGACAGACACAGGCTGTTAGTGTTTCAATATGAGGGGGGGACAAACACAGCCTGTTACTGTTTCAATGTGAGGGGGGGGGGGACAGACACAGCCGGTTAGTGTTTCAATGTGAGGGGGGGGGACAGACACAGCCTGTTAGTGTTTCAATGTGAGGGGGGGGGGGACAAACACAGCCTGTTACTGTTTCAATGTGAGGGGGGACAGACAAAGCCTGTTAGTGTTTCAATGTGAGGGGGGGGGGGGACAGACACAGCCTGTTAGTGTTTCAATGTGAGGGGGGGGGACAGACACAGCCTGTTAGTGTTTCAATGTGAGGGGGGGGCAGACACAGCCTGTTAGGGTTTCAATGTGAGGGGGGGGACAGACACAGCCTGTTAGCGTTTCAATGTGAGGGGCGGGACAGGCACAGCCTGTTAGTGTTTCAATGTGAGGGGGGGGGGGACAGACACAGCCGGTTAGTGTTTCAATGTGAGGGGGGACAGACACAGCCTGTTAGTGTTTCAATGTGAGGGGGGGACAGACAAAGCCTGTTAGTGTTTCAATGTGAGGGGAGGGACAGACAAAGCCTGTTAGTGTTTCAATGTGAGGGGGGGGGGGACAGGCACAGCCTGTTAGTGTTTCAATGTGAGGGGGAGGGGCAGGCACAGCCTGTTAGTGTTTCAATGTGAGGGGGGGGCAGACACAGCCTGTTAGTGTTTCAATGTGAGGGGGGGACAGGCACAGCCTGTTAGTGTTTCAATGTGACGGGGAGGGGCAGGCACAGCCTGTTAGTGTTTCAATGGGGGGACAGGCACAGCCTGTTAGTGTTTCAATGTGAGGGGGGGGGGGGGACAGGCACAGCCTGTTAGTGTTTCAATGTGAGGGGGAGGGGCAGGCACAGCCTGTTAGTGTTTCAATGTGAGGGGGGGGGCAGACACAGCCTGTTAGTGTTTCAATGTGAGGGGGGGGACAGACAAAGCCTGTTAGTGTTTCAATGTGAGGGGAGGGACAGACAAAGCCTGTTAGTGTTTCAATGTGAGGGGGGGGGGCAGGCACAGCCTGTTAGTGTTTCAATGTGAGGGGGAGGGGCAGGCACAGCCTGTTAGTGTTTCAATGTGAGGGGGGGGCAGACACAGCCTGTTAGTGTTTCAATGTGAGGGGGGGGACAGGCACAGCCTGTTAGTGTTTCAATGTGACGGGGAGGGGCAGGCACAGCCTGTTAGTGTTTCAATGGGGGGACAGGCACAGCCTGTTAGTGTTTCAATGTGAGGGGGGGGGGGGACAGGCACAGCCTGTTAGTGTTTCAATGTGAGGGGGAGGGGCAGGCACAGCCTGTTAGTGTTTCAATGTGAGGGGGGGGCAGACACAGCCTGTTAGTGTTTCAATGTGAGGGGGAGGGGCAGGCACTGCCTGTTAGTGTTTCAATGGGGGTACAGGCACAGCCTGTTAGTGTTTCATTGTGAGGGGGGGGCAGCCACAGCCTGTTAGTGTTTCAATATGAGGGGGGGGGGCAGGCACAGCCTGTTAGTGTTTCAATGTGAGGGGGAGGGGCAGGCACAGCCTGTTAGTGTTTCAATGTGAGGGGGGGGGCAGACACAGCCTGTTAGTGTTTCAATGTGAGGGGGGGACATACACAGCCTGTTAGTGTTTCAATGTGAGGGGGGGTGCAGACACAGCCTGTTAGTGTTTCAATGTGAGGGGGGGGGCAGACACAGCCTGTTAGTGTTTCAATGTGAGGGGGGGGGCAGGCACAGCCTGTTAGTGTTTCAATGTGAGGGGGGGACAGACACAGCCTGTTAGTGTTTCAATTTGAGAGGGGGGAAAGACACAGTCTGTTAGTGTTTCAATGTGAGGGGGGGGGGGACAGACACAGTCTGTTAGTGTTTCAATGAGGGGGGGACAGACACAGGTTGTTAGTGTTTCAATCAGGGGGGGGACAGGCACAGCCTGTTACTGTTTCAATGTGAGGAGGGAGGGACAGACACAGCCTGTTAGTGTTTCAATGTGAGGGGGGGGACAGACACAGCCTGTTAGTGTTTCAATGTGAGGTGGGGGACAGACACAGCCTGTTAGTGTTTCAATGTGAGGGAGGGGGGGACAGACACAGTCTGATAGTGTTTCAATGAGGGGGGGGCAGACACAGGCTGTTAGTGTTTCAATATGATGTGGGACAGACACAACCTGTTACTGTTTCAATGTGAGGGGGGGGGGGACAGGCACAGCCTGTTAGTGTTTCAATGTGAGGAGGGAGAGACAGACACAGCCTGTTAGTGTTTCAATGTGAGGGGGGGACAGGCACAGCCTGTTAGTGTTTCAATGTGAGGTGGGGGGGACAGACACAGTCTGTTAGTGTTTCAATGAGGGGGAGGGACAGACACAGGCTGTTAGTGTTTCAATGTGAGGGGGGGACAAACACAGCCTGGTACTGTTTCAATGTGAGGGGGGGGGGGGACAGACACAGCCTGTTGGTGTTTTAATGGAAGGGGGGGACAGACACAGTCTGTTAGTGTTTCAATGTGAGGGGGGGGTACAAACACAGCCTGTTACTGTTTCAATGTGAGGGGGGGGACAGGCACAGCCTGTTAGTGTTTCAATGTGAGGGGGGGGGGACAGACAAAGCCTGTTAGTGTTTCAATGTGAGGGGGGGGGCAGACACAGCCTGTTAGTGTTTCAATGTGAGGGGGGGACAGACACAGCCTGTTAGTGTTTCAATGTGAGGGGCGGGACAGGCACAGCCTGTTAGTGTTTCAATGTGAGGGGGGGGGGACAGACACAGCCGGTTAGTGTTTCAATGAGGGGGGGGGGACAGACACAGCCTGTTAGTGTTTCAATGTGAGGGGGGGACAGACAAAGCCTGTTAGTGTTTCAATGTGAGGGTGGGGGTACAGACACAGTCTGTTAGTGTTTCAATGTGAGGGGGGGGACAGGCACAGCCTGTTAGTGTTTCAATGTGAGGGGGTGGGGGGGGCAGACACAGCCTGTTAGTGTTTCAATGTGAGGGGGGGGGGACAGACACAGCCTGTTGGTGTTTCAATGTGAGGGGGGGACATACACAGCCTGTTAGTGTTTCAATGTGAGATTGTGGGGGACAGACACAGCCTGTTAGTGTTTCAATATGAGGGGGGGGACATGCACAGTCTGTTAGTGTTTCAATGAGGGGGGAGGGACAGACACAGGCTGTTAGTGTTTCAATATGAGGGGGGGACAAACACAGCCTGTTTCTGTTTCAATGTGAGGGGGGGGACAGGCACAGCCTGTTAGTGTTTCAATGTGAGGGGGGGGACAGACAAAGCTTGTTCGTGTTTCTATGTGAGGGGGGGGGGGCAGACACAGCCTGTTAGTGTTTCAATGTGAGGGGGGACAGACACAGCCTGTTAGTGTTTCAATGTGAGGGGGACAGACACAGCCTGTTCGTGTTTCAATGTGAGGGGTTGACAGGCACAGCCTGTTAGTGTTTCAATGTGAGGGGGAGGGGGGACAGGCACAGCCTGTTAGTGTTTCAATGTGAGGGGGGACAGGCACAGCCTGTTAGTGTTTCAATGTGAGGGGGGGACAGACACAGCCTGTTAGTGTTTCAATGTGAGGGGGAGTGGGACAGACACAGCCTGTTAGTGTTTCAATGTGAGGGGTGGGGGGGGCAGACACAGCCTGTTAGTGTTTCAATGTGAGGGGGAGGGGGGACAGGCACAGCCTGTTAGTGTTTCAATGTGAGGGGGGGACAGACACAGCCTGTTAGTGTTTCAATGTGAGGGGGGGGGGCAGACACAGCCTGTTAGTGTTTCAATGTGAGGGGTGGGGGGGCAGACACAGCCTGTTAGTGTTTCAATGTGAGGGGGAGTGGGACAGACACAGCCTGTTAGTGTTTCAATGTGAGGGGGGACAGACACAGCCTGTTAGTGTTTCAATGTGAGGGGGGGACAGACACAGCCTGTTAGTGTTTCAATGTGAGGGTGAGGGGGACAGACACAGCCTGTTCGTGTTTCAATGTGAGGGGTTGACAGGCACAGCCTGTTAGTGTTTAAATGTGAGGGGGAGGGGGGACAGGCACAGCCTGTTAGTGTTTCAATGTGAGGGGGGACAGGCACAGCCTGTTAGTGTTTCAATGTGAGGGGGGGGGACAGACACAGCCTGTTAGTGTTTCAATGTGAGGGGGAGTGGGACAGACACAGCCTGTTAGTGTTTCAATGTGAGGGGTGGGGGGGGCAGACACAGCCTGTTAGTGTTTCAATGTGAGGGGGAGGGGGGACAGGCGCAGCCTGTTAGTGTTTCAATGTGAGGGGGGGACAGACACAGCCTGTTAGTGTTTCAATGTGAGGGGGGGGGCAGACACAGCCTGTTAGTGTTTCAATGTGAGGGGGGGGACAGACACAGCCTGTTAGTGTTTCAATGTGAGGGGGGGGCAGACACAGCCTGTTAGTGTTTCAATGTGAGGGGTGGGGGGGGGGCAGACACAGCCTGGTAGTGTTTCAATGTGAGGGGGAGTGGGACAGACACAGCCTGTTAGTGTTTCAATGTGAGGGGGGACAGGCACAACCTGTTAGTGTTTCAATGTGAGGGGGAGAGGGACAGACACAGCCTGTTCGTGTTTCAATGTGAGGGGTTGACAGGCACAGCCTGTTAGTGTTTCAATGTGAGGGGGAGGGGGGACAGGCACAGCCTGTTAGTGTTTCAATGTGGGGGGGGCAGACACAGCCTGTTAGTGTTTCAATGTGAGGGGGGGCGGTGACAGGCACAGCCTGTTAGTGTTTCAATGTGAGGGGGAGTGGGACAGACACAGCCTGTTAGTGTTTCAATGTGAGGGGGAGGGGGGACAGGCACAGCCTGTTAAGTGTTTCAATGAGATGGGAGGGGGGTGGCAGGCACAGCCTGTTAGTGTCTCAATGAGTGGGGGGGGGCAGACACAGCCTGTTAGTGTTCCAATGTGAGGGGGGGGGGGTGACAGGCACAGCCTGTTAGTGTTTCAATGTGAGGGGGAGTGGGACAGACACAGCCTGTTAGTGTTTCAATGGGAGTGGGACAGGCACAGCCTGTTAGTGTTTCAATGTGAGGGAGGACAGGCACAGCCTGTTAGTGTTCCAATGAGAGGGGAGGGGGATACAGACACAGCCTGTTAGAGTTTCAATGGCGGGGGGGGGGCGGGGGCAGACACAGCCTGTTAGTGTTTCAATGTGAGGGGGGGACAGGCACAGCCTGTTAGTGTTTCAATGTGAGGGGTGGACAGGCACAGCCTGTTAGTGTTCCAATGAGAGGGGAGGGGGATACAGACACAGCCTGTTCGTGTTTCAATGTGAGGGGGAGGGGGCACAGCCTGTTAGAGTTTCAATGGCGGGGGGGGCGGGGGCAGACACAGCCTGTTAGTGTTTCAATCAGGGGGGGCAGAAACAGCCTGTTCGCGTTTCAATGAGGAGGGTGGGGAGGGTCCTTACTTTATTCAGTTTTCTGAGGAACCTGAGATGGGGGAGGGTGTAGCAGACTATATTAGGGGTATCGCGGTACCTCTGTGGGATGTACCGTATGCTGTAGTATCAGTGGTAGAACCTGCCTGCTGGTTCCGCCCAGCAGGCGGAGCATAAGAGTCTGTGTTTCACCCACAGCAGTCATTCTGTACCGGAGCTGATGGGTAACTCCTTGTTCATTACAGCCTTCAATTGGACTACAATCTCACTTCAATAGTGATTGATCGTGCAGCAGTATCAAATTGAAGGATTGCATACAAATCGGCAAAGATTAGTGGGAAACTAGAGGACTTGGAAATCTTTAGGGGGCAACAGAAAGCTACTAAATACGTTATAAAGTAGATAGATTATGAGAGTAAACTTGCTCAGAATATAAAAACTGATACTAAACGTTTCTACAAATATATAAAACAAAAACGAGTGGCTGAAGTAAATATTGGTCCTTTAAAGGATGAGAAATTAGATTTAATAATGGGAGATTGGGAAATGGCTGAGGATCTCAACATATTTTTTGGGTCGGTCTTCACAGTGAAAGACACAAATAACATGCCAGTGACAGAAAGAAATGAGGCAATGACAGTTGAGGACCTTGAGATGATTGTTGTCACATGGGATTTAGTGATTGGCAAGCTAATGGGGCTGAAGGTAGACGAGTCTCCTGGCCCTGATGGAATGCATCCCAGTGTGCGAAAAGAGATGGCTATGGAAATTGCAAATGCACCAGTGATAATTTCCCAAAATTCACTAGACTCTGGGGTGGTCCCGGCGGATTGGAAATTAGCAAACGTGACACCACTGTTCAAAAAAGGAGGTAGGCAGAAAGCGGGTAATTATAGGCCAGTGAGCTTAACTTCGGTAGCAGGGAAATGCTGGAATCCATCATCAAGGAAGAAATAGCGAGGCATCTGGATTGAAATTGTCCCATTGGGCAGACGCAACATGGGTTCATAAAGGGCAGGTCGTGCCTAACTAATTTAGTGGAATTTGTTTAGGACTTTATCAGTGCGGTAGATAACGGGGAGCCAATGGATGACGTATATCTGGATTTCCAGAAATCTTTTGACAAGGTGCCACACAAAAGTTGCTGCATAAGATTAAGGTGCATGGCATTAAGGGGAAAGTAGTAGCTTGGACAGACGATTGGTTAATGAATGGAAAGCAAATAGTGGGGTTTAATGGGTGTTCCTCTGGTTGGCAATCAGTAGATAGTTAAAGGCAGCACGGTAGCCTTGTGGATAGCACAATTGCTTCACAGCTCCAGGGTCCCAGGTTCGATTCTGGCTTGGGTCACTGTCTGTGCGAAGTCTGCACATCCTGCTCCTGTGTGCGTGGGTTTCCTCCAGGTGCTCCGGTTTCCTCCCACAGTCCAAAGATGTGCAGGTTAGGTGGATTGGCCATGATAAATTGCCCTTAGTGTCCAAAATTGCCCTTAGTGTTGGGTGGGGTTACTGGGTTATGGTAGGGTGACGGTGTTGACCTTGGGTAGGGTGCTCTTTCCAAGAGCCGGTGCAGACTCGATGGGCCGAATGGCCTCCTTCTGCACTGTAACTTATATGATAGTGGTGTCCCTCGGGCATCAGTTTAGGGCCCACAATTGTTCACAATTTATCGAGATGATTTGGAATTGGGGAGCAAGTGCAATGTGTCCACGTGTGCAGACGACACTAAGATGAGTGATAACGCAAAAAGTGCAGAGGATACCGGAAGTCTGCAGAGGGATTTGGCTAGGTTAAGTGAATGGGCTACTGTCTGGCAGATGGAATTCAATGTTGACAAATGTGAGGTGATCCATTTTGGTAGGAATAACAGCAAAAGGGATTATGAGAGGTATGGGAAGGGTGGATAGCAACAACTTTTTCCAAGAGTGGGGTGTATTATTAAAACATGCTGCCATGCAGAGAGATCTGGGTGTGCTAGTGCATGAGTCGCACAAAGTTGCTTTACAGGTGCAACATGTGATTATGAAGGCAAATGGAATTTTGTCCTTCATTGCTGGAGGGATGAAGTTTAAGACTAGGGAGGTTCTGCTGCAATTGTATAAGGTGTTAGTGAGGCCACACCTGAAGTATTGTGTTCAGTTTTGGTCTCCTTACTTGAGAAGGGTCGTACTGGCGCTGGAGGGTGTGCAGAGGAGATTCACTAGCTTAATCCCAGAGCTGAAGGGGTTGGATTACGAGGAGAGGTTGAGTAGACTGGGTCTGTACTCGTTGGAATTTAGAAGGATGTGGGGGGGGGGGGGGATCTTATAGAGGCATATAAAACTATGAAGGGAATAGAGAGGATAGATGCGGGCGGTTGTTTTCACTAGCAGGTAAAAGCAGAACTAGGGGGCATAGCCTCAAAATAAGGGGAAGTAAATTTCGGACTGAATTAGGATGAACTTCTTCACCCAAACGGTTGTGAATCTATGGAACTCATTGCCCAGTGAAGCAGTAGAGGCTCCTTCATTAAATGTTTTTAAGAGAAAGAGATAGTTTTTTGAAGAATAAAGGGATTAAGAGTTATGGTGTTCGGGCCGGAAAGTGGAGCTGAGTCCACAAAAGATCAGCTATGCTCTCATTGAATGGCGGAGCAGGCTCGACGGGCCAGATGGCCTACTCCTGCTCCTAGTTCTCATGTTCTTATCTTCTTTCGGTCAACCAATTTTGTATCCAGTCATCCAATTTTTCCTGGAACTTCCTGTCTCGTAACTTTCTGAATGAACCTACCATGGGGAATCTTATCAAATGCCGTACTGAAATCCATATACACCACATCCACTTCCCGATCTTGTTCAATGTTTCTCATCACATCCTCAAAGAATTCATGAGGCTTGCGAGGCATGACATGCCCCTCACAAAGCCATGCTGACTATATTTAAGCAAACTATGTTTTTCTTAATAATCATAAATCCTAACACTCAGAATCCTTTCCAATAATCTGTAATTTTCAGGGTTTTCCCTATTCCCTTTCTTAAACAGGGGAACAACATTCTGTAATCTGTAAATTTCAGGGTTTTCCCTATTCCCTTTCTTAAACAGGGGAACAACATTCGCCTCCCTCCAATCGTCCGGCACTACTCCAGTGGAGAGTGAGGATGCAAAGATCATCGCCAACGGCGCAGCAATCCCCTCCCTCACTTCCCGTAGTAAGCTTGGATATATCCCGTCAGGCCCAGGGGACTTATCTACCCTGATGCTTTTCAAATTTTCCAGCACATCCTCCTCATTAATATCATCCTATTTGAGCCTATTAACCTGGTTCACACTGTTCTCACTAGCAACAAAGTCCCTCTCTCCAGTGAATACTGAAACACCATATTCACTTCGGGCCGCCCCTACCTCCTCAGACTCTCGGCATAAGTTCCACTAGCCCTGATTGGCCCTACTCTCACTCTGATCATCACCTTATTTCTCACATAAGTGTAGAGCGGCTTGGGGTTTTCCCTAACCCTTCCCGCCAGGACTTTTTCATGCCCCATTCTAGTTCATAGAATCATAGAAGTTTACAGCATGGAAACAGGCCCTTCGGCCCAACCAGTCCATGCCGCCCAGTTTTTACCATTAAGCTAGTCCCAGTTGCCCGCACTTGGCCCATAACCCTCTATACCCATCTTACCCATGTAACTATCTAAATGCTTTTTGAAAGACACAATTGTACCCGCCTCTACTACTACCTCTGGCAGCCCATTCCAGACACTCACTACCCTCTGAGTGAAGAAATTGCCCCTCTGGGCCCTTCTGAATCTCTCCCCTCTCACCTTAAACCTATGCCCTCTAGTTTTAGACTCCCCTACCTTTGGGAAAAGATGTTGACTATCTACCTTATCTATGCCCCTCATTATTTTATAGACCTCTATAAGATCACCCCTAAGCCTCCTACGCTCCAGGGAAAAAAGTCCCAGTCTATCCAGCCTCTCCTTATAACTCAAACCGTCAAGTCCCGGCAACATCCTAGTAAATCTTTTCTGCACTCTTTCTAGTTTAATAATATCCTTTCTATAATAGGGTGACCAGAACTGCACACAGTATTCCAAGTGTGGCCGTACCAATGTCTTGTACAACTTCAACAAGACGTCCCAACTCCTATATTCAATGTTCTGACCAATGAAACCAAGCATGCCGAATGCCTTCTTCACCACCCTGTCCACCTGCGACTCCACCTTCAAGGAGCTATGAACCTGTACTCCTAGATCTCTTTGTTCTATAACTCTCCCCAACGCCATACCATTAACTGAGTAGGTCCTGGCCTGATTCGATCTGCCAAAATGCATCACCTCACATTTATCTAAATTAAACTCCATCTGCCATTCGTCGGCCCACTGGCCTAATTGATCAAGATCCCGTTGCAATCCTAGATAACCTTCTTCACTATCCACTGTGCCACCAATCTTGGTGTCATCTGCAAACTTACTAACCATGCCTCCTAAATTCTCATCCAAATCATTAATATAAATCACAAATAACAGTGGACCCAGCACCGATCCCTGAGGCACACTACTGGTCACAGGCCTCCAATTTTGAATCCAATTGGCAACCTCACCCTGGATCCCGTGAGCTTTAACCTTCTGCAACAACCTACCATGCGGTACCTTGTCAAAGGCTTTGCTAAAGTCCATGTAGACAACGTCTACTGCACTGCCCTCATCTACCTTCTTGGTCACTCCCTCAAAAAACTCAATCAAATTTGTGAGACATGATTTTCCACGCACAAAGCCATGCTGACTGCCCCGAATCAGTCCTTGCCTCTCTAAATGCTTGTAGATCCTGTCTCTCAGAATACCTTCTAGCAACTTACCTACTACAGACGTTAGGCTCACCGGTCTGTAGTTCCCAGGCTTTTCCCTGCTGCCCTCCTTAAACAAGGGCACAACATTCGCCACTCTCCAATCTTCAGGCACCTCACCTGTGGCTGCCGATGATTCAAATATCTCGGTTAGGGGACCCGCAATTTCCTCCCTAGCCTCCCACAACATCCTGGGATACATTTCATCAGGTCCCGGGGATTTATCTACCTTGATGCGCTTTAAGACTTCCAGCACCTCCTCCTCTGTAATATGCACACTTCTCAAGACATCACTATTTATTTCCCTTAGTTTCCTAACATCCATGCCTTTCTCCACCGTGAATACCGATGAGAAATATTCATTCAGGATCTCACCCAACTCTTGTGGCTCTGCACATAGATGTCCTTGTTGATCCTTAAGAGGCCCGACTCTGTCCCGAGTTACTCTTTTCCCCTTTATGTATCTGTAGAATCTCTTTGGATTCTCCCTTGCATTATTTGCCAAAGCAATTTCATGTCCCCTTTTTGCCCTCCTGATTTCCCTCTTAACTCTATTTCGACAATCTCTATACTCTTCAAGGGATCTACTTGATCCCAGTTGCTTATGTACGTCATATGCCTCCTTCTTCTTTTTGACCAGAGTCTCAATATCTCGAGTCATCCAGGGTTCCCTACTTCTACCAGCCTTGCCCTTCACTCTAAAGGGAATGTGCTTACCCTGCACCCTGGTTAACACATTTTTAAAAGCCTCCCATTTACCAGCCGTCCCTTTGTCTGCCAATAGTCTCCCCCAATCTACCTCTGCAAGTTCCTGTCTGATACCATCAAAATTGGCCTTGCCCCAATTAAGAATTTTAACTCTTGGGCCAGACCTATCATTCTCCATAGCTATCTTAAAACTAATGGAATTATGGTCACTTGTCCCAAAGTGATCCCTCACTAGCACTTCTGTCACTTGCCCTTCCTTATTTCCCAAGACGAGGTCAAGTTTTGCCCCCTCTCTAGTCGGTCCATCCACATACTGAATGAGAAATTCCTCCTGAATACACTCAACAAATTTCCCTCCATCCAAGCCCCTAATGCTATGGCTGTCCCAGTCAATGTTGGGAAAGTTAAAGTCCCCTACTACTACCACCCTATTATTCTTGCAGCTATCTGTAATCTCCTTACATATTTGCTCCTCAATTTCCCGCTGACTATTTGGGGGCCTGTAGTACAGTCCTACCAAGGTGATCTCTCCCTTCTTATTTTTCAGTTCCACCCATATAGACTCAGTGGGCGAACCCTCGGATATATCCCCTCTAAGTACTGCCGTGATGTTCTCCCTAATCAAAAACGCCACTCCCCCTCCTCTCTTACCTCCTGTTCTATCCTTTCTATAGCATCTGTACCCCGGAACATTGAGCTGCCAGTCCTGCCCCTCCCTTAGCCATGTTTCAGTCATAGCTATAATATCCCAGTCCCATGTGCCCATCCATGCCCTGAGTTCATCCGCTTTGCCCGTCAGGCCCCTTGCATTGAAATAAATGCAGTTTAATATAGACCTTCCTTGCTCTCTGCCCTGCTTTCTCTGGTCATGCTTTACACACTCTCCCTTCCTGCCTTTTGTTTCTGTCCCCACTGACTTCCTACATCGGTTCCCATCCCCCTGGCACATTAGTTTAAACCCTCCCCAACTGCACTAGCAAACACCGCCCCGAGAACATTGGTTCCAGTCCCACCCAGATGCAGACCGTCCGATTTGTACAGGTCCCACCTCCCCCAGAATCGGTCCCAATGTCCCAGGAATTTGAAACCCTCCCTCTTGCACCATCTCTCAAGCCACGTATTCATCCTAGCTATCCTGTCATTCCTACTCTGACTATCACGTGGCACTGGTAGCAATCCTGAGATTACTACCTTTGAGGTCCTACTTTTTAGTTTAACTCCTAACTCCCTAAATTCAGCTTGTAGGACCTCCTCCCGTTTTTTACCTATATCGTTGGTGCCTATATGCACCACGGCAGCTGGCTGTTCACCCTCCCCCTCCAGAATGCCCTGCAGCCGCTCCGAGACATCCTTGACCCTTGCACCAGGGAGGCAACATACCAACCTGGATTCTCGTTTGCGTCCGCAGAAACGCCTGTCTATTCCCCTTACAATTGAATCCCCTATCACTATAGCTCTGCCACTCTTTTTCCCGCCCTTCTGTGCAGCAAAGCCAGCCACGGTGCCATGAACCTGGCTGCTGCCACCTTCCCCTGGTGAGCCATCTCCCCCAACAGTTTCCAAAACGGTAAATCTGTTTTGGAGGGAGATGACCGCAGGGGATCCCTGCACTGCTTTCCTACTCTTCCTCTGTCTGTTGGTCACCCTTTCCCTATCTGCCTCAGTAATTTTAATCTGCGGTGTGACCAACTCACTGAATGTGCTTTCCACAACTTCCTCAGCATCGCGGATGCTCCAAAGTGAGTCCATCCGCAGCTCCAGAGCCGTCAAGCGGTCTAACAGGAGCTGCAGTTGGACACACTTCTTGCAGATGAAGGAGTCAGGGACACCAGAAGGGTCCCTGACTTGCCACATCTCACAAGAGGAGCATGACACGGGTCTGAGCTCTCCTGCCATGACTTAAACCTGAAGTTAAATTTGAACTACACTACACAGCTAAGAGAAAGTCAAAGAGAGAGAAATCACTTACCAGTTACAAGCCAATCACTTACCTGCTGGCTGTGATGTAATTGCTCCAGAGACTCCCTCACAGCTCTGCTTCTCTGCACCTCCTTCAGGTGAGCACCAAATTCCCTTAACTAGTTAATTAATTTACTTAATTAATTTGATTTTTTTTTTTTTTTTTTTTTTTGTCACTCCCCTCTTACCCGAACTCAGCCTTACCCAAACTCAGATACACTCTGTTTGCCTTCAGCATTCTGTTTCTATAGGCACTTCAGCCACACCCTTTGTATCCTTCCTGATTTACAGTCAGCCAATAGGCCTGCTCCCAAAACTGATCTCTCTCCCGATCAGCTGACCTGCAAGGTAAGGAAGTGGTTAAGCAGTACTTACCTCACCCACGGCACGCCCTTTTAAACTGTCCCCTCTGCCTCGCAGCTCCCGCGCTTTTTGAAACTCCCGCGCTGTTTCCAAGGTCCCGGCTCCCTCTCTCTCCCGAACAGCTGACCTGCAAGGTAAGGAAGTGGTTAAGCACTTAATGCCATCTCCCACTTTGCTATTGGATTGGATTGGATTTGTTTATTGCCTCTTGTACCGAGGTACAGTGAAAAGTATTTTTCTGCGAGCATCGCAACAGTTCATTAAGTACATGGGAAGAAAAGGGAAGAAAAGAAAATCCATAATAGAGCAACACGAGGTATATAATCTAACTGCATAAGCGCCGGCATCGGATGAAGCATACAGGGGTGTAGTGTTAATGAGGTCAGTCCATAAGAGGGTCGTTTAAGAATCTGGTAACAGCGGGGAAGAAGCTGTTTTTGAGTCTGTTTGTGCATGTTCTCAGACTTCTGTATCTCCTGCCCGATGGAAGAAGTTGGAAGAGTGAGTAAGCCGTGTGGGAGGGGTCTTTGAGTATGCTGCCCACTTTCCCCAGGCAGCGGGAGGTGTAGATAGACTCAATGGATGGGAGGATGGTTCGTGTGATGGACTGGGTGGTGTCCACGACTCTCTGCAGTTACGGTCCTGGGCCGAGCAGTTGCCATACCAGGCTGTGATGCAGCCAGATAGGATGCTTTCTATGGTGCATCTGTAAAAGTTGGTAAGGGTTCATGTGGACATGCCGAATTTCCTTAGTTTCCTCAGGAAGTATAGGCGCTGTTGTGCTTTCTTGGTGGTAGCGTTGACGTGGGTGGACAAGGACAGATTTTTGGAGATGAGCACCCCGAGGAATTAGAAACTGCTAATCATCTCCACCTCGGCCCCATTGATGCTGACAGGGGTGTGTACAGTACTTTGCTTCCTGAAGTCAATGACCAGCTCTTTAGTTTTGCTGGCATTGAGGATGCGATTGTTTCTGTTTAAAATACCTGCAGAAATATGTAATTTGTTATCCTCCGTGTTTCCTATCACATTTTTCAAAACTTAATTTCGGATATTGTAAGATCTGTTTTCTCTTTCCACATGTATTTCCTTTACAGCATATGGACTGTCAGTGCTCCCCCCACACAGCCAGCACTGTCAGTGCTCCCACCACACAGCCAGCACTGTCAGTTCTCCCCCACACAGCCAGCACTGTCAGTACTCACCCACACAGCCAGCACTGTCAGTGCTCCCCCCCACAGGCAGCACTTCCAGTGCTCCCCCACAGCCAGCACTGCCTGCGCTATCCCCACAGATAGCACTGTCAGTGCTCCCGCCCCGCACAGCCAGAACTGCCTGTGCAGCCCCACACGTATCCAGAACCGAGTGCTACTCCCAACGCAGCCAGCACTGCCAGTGCTCCCCAACTGCCAGCACTGCCAGTGCTCCCCACAGCCAGTACTGCCTGTGCTCCCCCACAGCCTGCACCGCCAGTGATCCCACAGCCAGCGCTCACCACATCCAGCGCTCCCTCAACACAAATCCAGCACTGCCACTGCTCCCCACACAGCCAGCGCTCCTCCCCCACAGCCATTACTGCCATTGGTCGCACACAAAGCCAGCATTGCCAGTGCTCCCCGACAGCCAGTATTTCCTGTGCACCCCCCATACAGCCAGCACTGCCAGTGCTCCCCACAGCCAGCAATGCCAGTGCGCTCCCCCATAACCAGCACTGCCAATGCTCCCACACAAAGCCAACATTGCCAGCGCTCCCCCACAGCCAGCACTGCCTGTGCACACCCCACACAGCCATCATTGCCAGTGCTCCCCTACAGCAAGCACTGCCACTACTCCCCATAACCAGCACTGCCAGAGATCCTCCCCACAACCAGCACTGCCAGTGTCCCCTCACAGCCAGCACTTGCAGCGCTCCCCCCAAGCCAACACTTCCAGTGCTCCCCCTCACTGCCATCACTGCCAGTGCTCCCCACAGCAAGCACTGCCACTGCCCCCCACAGCCAGCACTGCTAGTTCTCCGCCTCACAGCCAGCCCTGCCAGTGCTCCCACATCCAGCACTCTTGGTGCTCCCCACAGCCAGCACTTCCAGTGCTGCCCCCATTGCCAGCACTGCCAGTGCTCCCACCTAATGCTAGCACTTGCAGTGCTCAGCTCCACAGCTAGCACTGCCAGTGTTCCCGCAGCCAGCACTGCCAGTACTCCTCCACTTATCCAGCAGCCAGTGCCACCCCAACACAGCCAGCACTGCCAGTGGTCCCCACACAGCCACCGCTCCCTCCCCCACGCAGCCAGCACTGCCAGTGCTCCCCCACAACCAGCAGTGCCATTGCTGCAAACGACCAGCAGTGACAGTGCTCCACCCCCCACAGCCAGCAGTGCCAGTACCCACCCCCACAGCCAGCACTTCGAGTGCCTCTCCACACCCAGTACTGCCAGTGCTCCCCACACACATCCTACACTGCCAGTGCTCCCACACACAGACAGCAATGCCTGTGCTCCCCCACAAGTCCAGCACTGGCAGTGCTCCCCCACAAGGCCGGCAGTGGCAGTGATCCCCCACAGCCAGCTCTGTCAGTGCTCCCCACAGCCTTCGCTCCCTCCCCCACAGCCAGCACTGCCAGTGCTCCTGTACTCCCACATCCAGCACTGCCAGTGCTCCCCACAGCCAGCCCTGCCAGTGCTCCTTTACTCCCACATCCAGCACTGCCAGTGCTCCCCACAGCCAGCCCCCCCAGTGCTCCTCACACAGCCAGTATTGCCTGTGCTCCCCTATCCACCCAGCACTGCCGGTGCAACCCCACAACCAGTACTGTCAGTGCTCCGCAACCTCAAGAAAGCCAGGAAAGCCAGTGCTCCCCACATCCAGCACTGCCAGTACTCCCGAACACCCCACAACCAGCACTGCAAGTGCTGATCCCCCTACAGCCAGCACTGCCAGTGCTCCCCACACATCCAGCACTGCGGGTGCCACCCCCCCCCCCACAGCCAGCACTGCCAGTGCTCCCCACCACAGCTTGCAATGCCAGTGCTCCCCACCACAGCCAGCACTGCCAGTGCCCTCGCCCCCACACACAGCCAGCACTGCCAGTGCTCCCACACATCCAGCACTGGCAGTGCCCCCCAGCGAGCACTGCCAGTGCCCTCCACCCACAGCCAGCACTGGCAGTGCCACCACCCCCCCCCACAGCCAGCAGTACCAGTGCCCCCCCCCCACAGCCAGCACTGCCAGTGCTCCCTACATCCAGCACTGCAAGTGCCCCCCCACAGCCAGCACTGCCAGTGCTCCCCAAAGCAAGCACTGCCAGTGCTCCCCACACAATTGTCAGCAGCGGTTGGAGATGCTGAGTGATGAGGGGCTGTCACAGCGGCTGGAGCACCTGATTGGCTGAGAGGCTGTCAGTCAACCACTGGGGCTGCTGATTAACTCAAAGGTTGTCAGTCAGGCGCTAGAGCTGCTGATTGGCTGAGATGCTGTCAGTCTGTGGCTGGAGCTGCTGATTTGCTGAGAGGCTGTGAGTCAACGGCTGGAGCTTTTGATTGGCTGAGACGCTGTCAGTCTGGCGCTACACCTCCTGATTGGCTGAGAGGCTGTGAGTCAGCGACTGGAGATCCTGATTGGCAGAGGTGCTGTCAGTCGGGCGCTGGTGTTCATGATTGGCTGAGAGGTTGTGAGTCAGCGGCTGGAGCTCCTGGTTGGCTGAACGGCTGTCAATCAGTGGCTGGAACTCCTGATTGGCTGAGAGGCTGTCAGTCAGCGAGTGGAATTCCTGATTGGCTGAGATGCTGTCAGTCAGTTTTATTTCCTTATTAATTTAATAATTGATTTAACCGGATATTTCACCGCGATCTTGATCTGCTCCCTGAACCTGGACTGAGTAACCACATAAATAAATGTGTTTGTGCAGCAATTTAAATCCCGCAGCATAAATCCGACTTGTTGTAAATTATATTGAGGAAGGGTGATGTAAACTAATCCCCTCACATCGATATAGAAAAATTTAATAACGGACACAGTCCAGAGGAGGATGAAAGCTCCGGAGATGCTGAAGAGTAAAATCATTGACTTCCTTCTGCTCTCCATCTCTGGGTCGGTGCGATTGTCTCCCTGACTCTGAGCCCTCAGTGCCTTCCGGACCCGACTGCTGAGTAAAATGTGTCTGACTGTCATGGCGTTGGTCAACAGGATTGAGAAGAACGGCGTCAATGGGGTTAAAACCTGATCAAACCAGGAATATCCACCCCATCCCGGGTCAGTGAAATAGCTGCTCTTTGTGACGCAGCCCCACTGGACATTGTCGATTATCTCCCTAGGTTCCAATATAAAGTACCGGGGGATGTTTTTCACACAGAGCAGGAGGCCGCTTGTGGACAGAACCACAGCCGCAGTTTTCCCGGTGCAATATTTATTTTTCAGTTTCTGGCAGCGAATGGCCACAAATCGATCAAAGGAGAAAGTGAGGGTGAACCAGACAGAACAGTCCCTGGCTGCAGTCTGCAGGACAGAGTGAACACTACACACAGGGGTGAGGAACAGTAAACTCACGGGGAAATAATAAACATTGATCCTGTTCAGTATGGGTTTAGTGATAATAAACAGCAGATCCGCCGTTGCCATGGCCACCAGGTAGCGAGTGGTGCAGGTAGAGAGGCCACACTTCCCCCGACTCAGAATCACAATTCCCAGTAAATTAACTGTCAGAGAGAGAAAGGAGAGACGCGGGAAATTACTGGATAATGAATCTCCCTGTCTGAACCAGGACACAATTTCAGCATCAATATAATGGACAGTGGGTGGTGGGGTTGTCGGGAGAGGAGTGGGCACAGAGATTAACATTGCAGAGAGGGAAGTAGGAAATGTAACTCCAGTGTTAAAGATGGGGAATGGCGTGGGGGGGGGGGGGGGGGGGTGGGGAATGGGGGGAAAGTGCGAATTGCAGCCCTGTCAGTTTGATGGCAGTGGTAGGAAAATGTTTATAATTCAGAGACCTTTGGGAGAGGTTACATTTCTCATTTAGTCTGATTTACAGGATTCACTCAGGCCGGCCAGGTTTCCCAAACCGGATACAAACATGCCAGAGATTGTCATCCCAGCTCAATTATTGGACCACACCCCGGAATAGACCGTTCCCTGGACTGGATTTCTGATGGGCTTGGACCCCATTCCTGGTTTATTTGAATAATCCACGATCAATGGAAACAATAAAACAAACGCAGGACCTTCCCACTTCATAACCATGGGAGGAATAGAAATATAGAATGTACTATATTTACTATATGTATATGTACTATATATAAAATGAGGCCATTCGGCCCATCAAGTCTGCACCGGCCCTTGGAAAGAGAAAACCAGTTCAGCCCACCCCATCCCCATAACCCAAAATTTATCTTGGCGAATCCACATAACCTGCACATCTTTGGACTGTGGGAGGAAACCGGGGCACCCTGAGGTAACCCACGCAGACACGGGGGAGAAAGTGCAGATTCCGCACAGACAGTGACCCAAGCCGGGAATCGAAACTGGGACCCTGGAGCTGTGAATCAACTCTGCCTCCCACTGTGCTACCGTGCAGCCTAGCTTGTCCAGAATAGAGTCTGTCCAGTCTCCAGATCATCCCGAGGGATCACCCCTCCAAGGTTTAGTGATTCGTAAAGTACCCGCTCCCAGGAATCCCCCATTGCCATGTCTCGAACATCCCAACATCACTGTTCCACAAATCCATCCTCTCCCTGTTTGAAAACAATCCCTGCCAAGCTTTTCTCAGGAATATTCCCGCTCCGTCATTGGACATTCCCCAGGGTTCACTTGGCCGGAATAGACTCTCTCCAGATTCGGACTCATTGCATTCGACAAAAAAGTAGGAACATTCCAAAACAAGAGCGTTAAGATGGAGGAGAAAGTTTCCTGACTAAAGCAGTTGAAATTAAAGTTACGTCCTGCGGGCACCATGAGACGAGAGGTGGTAAAGGGACAGTTGTTGCACTGTCTGTGATTGCAGGGGAAGGTGCTGCGGGAAGGGAAAGGAGTGTGGGGTGTGATGGGGAAGTGGACAAGGGTGTTGACGAGGGAGGGTTACCTGAGGAATTCAGAAATTGAGGAGGGTGGTTGGAGAGAGGTGAAGATGTGTTTCATGGTAATATCATGCTGGAGCTGGCAGAAATGGAGGAGGATTTGCCTTTCAATTGGGAGGCTGATGGTGTGGAAAGTGAGGAGAGGGAGACACTATCATGTTTCTGGGAGGGAGGGGGATGTTTGAGAACAGAGGTGTGAGAAATGAATTGAACACGATTGAGAGCCCTGTTAACAAAGGAAGGTGGTGGGGACAGCCCGGTTAAGGAAAAGACAGACATGCCAGACAGGCTATTTTCGAAGACGCCATCATCAGAACAGAGGCGATGGAGGAGGAGAAAGTGGGAGAATGGACATAGAACATAGAACATTGCAGCGCAGTACAGGCCCTTCGGCCCTCGATGTTGCGCCGACCTAAGAAACAACTCTAAAGCCCAGCTACACTATTCCCTTGTCGCCCATATGTCTATTCAATGACCATTTGAATGCCCTTCGTGTTGCCGAGTCCACTACTGTTGCAGGCACGGCATTCCACGCCCTTACTACTCTCTGAGTAAAGAACCTACCTCTGTCATCTGTCTTATATCTATCTCCGCTCAATTTAAAGCTATGTCCCCTCGTGCTAGACATCACCATCCGAGGAAAAAGGCTCTCACTGTCCACCCGATTCAATCCTCTGATCATCTTGTATGCCTAAATTAAGTCACCGATTAACCTTCTTCTCTCTAACGAAACCAGCCTCAAGTCCCTCAACCTTTCCTCATAAGATCTTCCCTCCATACCAGGCAACATTCTGGTAAATCTCTTCTGCACCCTTTCCAATGCTTCCACATCCTTCCTCTAATGCGGCGACCAGAATTGCACGCAATACTCCAAATGCGGCCGCACCGGAGATTTGCACAGCTGCAACATGACCTCATGGCTCCGAAACTCAATCCCTCTACCAATAAAAGCTAACACACCGGACACCTTCTTAACAACCCTCTCAACCTATGTGGCAACTTTCAGGGATCTATGTACATGGACATCGAGATCTCTCTGCTCATCCACATTGCCAAGGATCTTACCATTAGCCCAGTACACTTTCTTCCTGTTATTCCTTCCAAAATGAATGACCTCACAATTTTCTGCATGAAACTCCATTTGACACCTCTCCGCCCAGCGCTGCAGCTTATCTATGTTCCTCTGTAACTTGTAACATCCTTCCGCAATGTCCACAACTCCACCGACTTTAATGTCGACTTTAATCAGATGCAGTCTTTATTGGAAGCAGGGAATGAGGATCTGTACACAACCCTTGTGTTGGGGAAAGGAGGTGAAGAGGGATTGGACATCCATTGTGAAGATTAGGCGGTTAGGGCCGGGGAAATTGACCTAGTTTATAGGAAATACGGCCCCAGAGGAATCAGGAATCATAGAATCCCCACAGTGCAGAAGGAGGTAATTCGGCCCATTAAGCCTGTACCAAACCTATGAAAGAGAACCTCATCCAAGCTCACTCCCCCGCCTATCTCATTAACCCCTTAATCTAACCTAAACCTCTTTTTGGACACTACGGAATAATTTAGCATGGTCAATCCACCTAACCAGGACTGTGGGAGGCAACCGGAGCACCCGGAGGAAACCCACACAGACAGGGAGAAAAAGTGCAGTCTCCACACAGACAGTCACCCAAGGTGGGAATTGATCCGGAGACCCTGGTGCTGTGAGGCAGCAGTGCAAACCACTGTGTCACTGTGCCACCAATGTCTTTGGGAAGGGGCAGAAGAGGGTAAAGCGGGTGGAATCAAGATTGGAAGAAATGATCTTGGAGGGGCTGGAACAGGCCGAAATAATGGGTGTACTGGGACTTTCCTGTCTGTGGATTTTGGGAAGGAGGTAGAAGCGGGAGGTTGATGCAGGATGTGTGGTATTGTGTGGTTATCATGTCCGAGGCTGTGGACAGAAGATATCCATAGTCGAGGAGGTCAGTGAAAGCCCTGGAAACAATATCATGATGTTTGGTGGTGTGCTGCTGGTCCAGGGGGAGGTAGCAGGATGGGTCTGAGAGTTGACGGTCAGCCTCTGTGAGGAAGAGGTCAGGACACCAGACAATAATGGCACCACCCTTGTGAACAGCTTAGATCACCAGGCCAGGGTTCGATATTCGAGAGAGGATTGGAGCAAGTTTAGAGTGAGTAGGGGTAGAGTTGGCGAGAGGCACAGAGAAATTGAGACGGTCGATGATCTCAATGAAAAGATCAAGAGCTGATCGGAGGCCAATGGGTGGGGTCCAGGTAGAGGGAGATTACTGGAGGCGGATGGATTTCAACAACAAATTTTCATAAAATAGACAGAAACAGCAGAGACAATATTATCTATTCACTGATCATCATCAGAATAATTACCAAAGAATTGAAAAGCAGAAGTCGGTCTCTGTTATTCTTGAATTTAGAACAGAATATAATCAAATCTTCCAGTCACAATGTCAACAGTTGGAAACATGGAATTAGAAGTCTGAGTTAAAAGGAATCCAGTAACACAGAGTATACTAAATAGTCTGCACATATTCCAAAGTCAACATTATTCCTGACACATTTCATCCAATTATTTCAATAACTACCAGAAATAATAGATCTGAGTAGTCTGATAGATGTTAAACAATTTGATTTTCTAAAGGCCGTCAGTAAGATCCGACATAACAGACTGATGGGGAATCTCAGAGCCAGTGGAGTTAGTGGACACAGCAGCAGAATGGACACATGCTGGCGACACACACAGAAAACAGGGAGAGGAGTTACAGGGAAAGAGCTGATGTTGGAAGGTGGGAAGTGGTGTTCCACAATGATCAGCACTGGGATCACTCTCCTTCACCATTCCCATCAACAGTATGGGATCGGGAAGCAGAATGATAATTACACAATTTACAGACAAAATCACATTGAGAGTGATAGTGAAAACAGAGGAAGAATACAACTAATTACAGACACACAATATCATTAATTATGAATTTGCAAAGTGGGTATTTCAATGGGAGATTAATGTTCTGACAGATCAGTGTCCGCTGCTGCATTTTGATCAGAACAGTAAATCCCCCAATCACTCCTTGGAACACTCGTGTGTGAATGGACTGGAGGGGTTTCTGGGTTCAGCTGAATAGATTCACAAATCGTGTGAAGCAGAAAAACAATATACAAACACCCATAAAAATTGATCAAACATGTGTGTTCATTTCAGGATGAATAGAATTGAGAACATATCACAAAACCTATTGGAATACTGCACTGTTGTGGGTTTTACGAAATATTAGAGTGTGGGTGATATCTGTTCCTGTTAGAGTAGGTCAACAGAGAACAGAAATAGGGATATTTCACTTCATACAATAAATATAAACATCTTCAAAACACAGCCAAACTCTTCCTGTTTTCAACCTATTCCAAAGTTAAAACACACAGAGAGAACTCCACAGAATGGAGCGGCCACTGCCCAATAAAATACAGCATTTCAAAACAGAACCAACTAATTTCAGTCCAGTTACTGACCCACACACAATACAACTCCACACGGACAGATAGCCCCAGTTATAGATAATTGGATCAGATATTTCACTCTGGTGAGAGACCCACATTCAGTACAATTCTAAACTGACAGATACTCCCAGTAATCCTTGTTCACTGCTGTCAGATATTTCAATCTGATTAGTGATCCACCGTCAGTGTGATTTCATTCTTACTCCCACTAAACCTTTCTTCAGAGAGATTGCCTTCACTGAGATCCAATCTAACATTATACAAGATTCCACTCAATATGACAACTTTACTGATCAGCGATCCCGTGAGTTACAAACAGTTTTATTGTTAGTTGATGAAATGGATTCAAACCATAGACATTATTAACGAGATTTGAATTAAGTAAATTATATCGTTGACCGGGTGTCTGTGTAACAGTGAGCCCGAGATCAGGCTCAGATATTTTCAGTCACAGTTTAAAATCAGAGAGCCGCTCACACACAGATTTACATAACTTCAATGGTGACAGTCACTTACCAGGAACACCAACAATTGCAAGGATTGGGTAGAATACTTTCTCAGCAGTCTGAATTGGATAAAGCATTTTCACTGTGAAGTGATGTGTCCCTTCCTGCGATTGGCAATCTCTCTGTCTGAAACTCTGAGATTATATATTCTCCAAGCTTTTAATTAATGCCCAGTGGAACCACCTCAGGGATATTGAGGTTGTGACATCGTTTAACTTATTTTTCAAAGATGTGAACAAACAGATTCCGAGATTTGGTTCAGTGAAAGCAAATATTATTTTTGTTAGTGAGTGACCTCTTTCCAAACACTGGACTGTGTTGATCACATTGTTCAGCTAACATTAACAGATAGGATGCTGTCCACTCAGACACCATCAGTCCCATCTCTACATCTCATATTGTTTCAGTGATATCCCTCACTCCACTGTGACCATTCAGTGATTCAGTTCATATTCTCAGTGTGTTTCTCTGGGTGGTTCCACTGCACTCTGGGGTGTAGCAGCCTCTGTAACTGTGACCATTCAGTGATTCAGTTCCAATAGTCAGTATGTTTCACTGGGTGGTTCCACTGCACTCTGGGGTGAAGCTGCCTCTGTAACTGTGACCATTCAGTGATTCAGTTCCAATTGTCAGTGTGTTTCTCTGGGTGGTTCCACTGCACTCTGGGTTGTAGCTGCCTCTGTAACTCTGACCATTCTGTGATTCAGTTTCAATTGTCAGTGTGTTTCTCTGGGTAGTTGCACTGCACTCTGGGGCGTAGCTGTCTCTTAACTGTGACAATTCATTGCTTCAGTTCCAATAGTCAGTGTGTTTCTCCGGGTGGTTCCACAGCACTCTGGGGTGTAGCTGTCTCTAACTGTGACCATTCAGTGATTCAGATCATATTGTCCGAGTGTTTCTTTGGGTGGGTTCACTGCACTCTGGGTTGTAGCTGTCATTGTAACTGAGACCATTCAGTAATTCAGTTCCAATTGTCAGTGTGTTTCTCTGGGTAGGTCCACTGCACCCTGGGGTGTAGCTGTCTCTGTAAATGTGACTATTCAATGATTCAGTTCTAATTGTCAGTGTGTTTCTCTGGGTGGGTCCACTGCACTCTGGTGAGTAGTTGCCTCTGTAACTGTGACAATTCAGTAATTCAGTTCCAATTGTCACTGTGTTTCTCTGGGTGGTTCCACCGCACTCTAGGGTGTAGCTGTCTCTGTAACTGAGACCATTCAGTGATTCAGTTCCAATAGTCAGTGTGTTTCTCCGGGTGGTTCCACAGCTCTCTGGGGTGTAGCTGTCTCTAACTGTGACCATTCAGTGATTCAGATCATATTGTCAGAGTGTTTCTCTGGGTGGGTTCACTGCACTCTGGGGTGTAGCTGTCATTGTAACTGAGACCATTCAGTTGTCAGTGTGTTTCTCTGGGTAGGTCCACTGCACTCTGTGGTGTAGCTGCCTCTGTAAATGTGACCATTCAATGATTCAGTTCCAATTGTCAGTGTGTTTCTCTGGGTGGGTCCACTGCACTCTGGTGAGTAGTTCCCTCTGTAACTGTGACAATTCAGTAATTCAGTTACAATTGTCAGTGTGTTTCTCTGGGTGGTTCCACCGCACTCTGGGATGTAGCTGTATCTGTAACTGTGACCATTCAGTGATTCAGTTCCAATTGTCAGTGTGTTTCACTGGGTGGTTCCACTGCACTCTGGGGTGTAGCTGTCTCTGTAAATGTGACCATTCAGTGATTCAGTTCCAATTGTCAGTGTGTTCCTCAGGGTGGTTCTACTGCACTATGGGGTGTAGCTGCCTCTGTAACTCTGACCATTCAGTGATTCAGTTCCAATTGTCAGTGTGTTCCTCAGGGTGGTTCTACTGCACTATGGGGTGTAGCTGCCTCTGTAACTCTGACCATTCTGTGATTCAGTTCGAATTGTCAGTGTATTTCTCTGGGTGGTTCCACTGCACTCTGGGGTGTAGCTGTCTCTGTAACTGTGACCATTCAGTGATTCAGATCATATTGTCAGTGTGTTTCTCTGGGTGGGTTCACTGCACTCTGGGGTGTAGCTGTCACTGTAATTGAGACCACTCAGTGATTCAGTTCCAAATGTCAGTGTGTTTCTCTCGGTGGTTCCATTGCACTCTGGGGTGTAGCTGCCTTGGTAACTGTGACCATTCAGTGATTCAGTTCCAATTGTCAGTGTGTTCTCTCGGTGGTCCAACTGTACTCTGGGGTTTAGCTGTCTCTGTAACTGTGGCCATTCAGTGATTCAGTTCCAATTGTCAGTGTGTTTCTCTGGGTGGTTCCACTGCACTCTGGGGTGTAGCTGTCTCTGTAACTGTGACCATTCAGTTCCAATTGTTAGTGTGTTCCTCTGGGTGGTTCCACTGCACTCTGTGGTGTAGCTGCCTCTGTAAATGTGACCATTCAATGATTCAGTTCCAATTGTCAGTGTGTTTCTCTGGGTGGGTCCACTGCACTCTGGTGAGTAGTTCCCTCTGTAACTGTGACAATTCAGTATTTCAGTTACAATTGTCAGTGTGTTTCTCTGGGTGGTTCCACCGCACTCTGGGATGTAGCTGTATCTGTAACTGTGACAATTCAGTGATTCAGTTCCAATTGTCAGTGTGTTTCACTGGGTGGTTCCACTGCACTCTGGGGTGTAGCTGTCTCTGTAAATGTGACCATTCAGTGATTCAGTTCCAATTGTCAGTGTGTTCCTCAGGGTGGTTCTACTGCACTATGGGGTGTAGATGCCTCTGTAACTCTGACCATTCAGTGATTCAGTTCCAATTGTCAGTGTGTTCCTCAGGGTGGTTCTACTGCACTATGGGGTGTAGCTGCCTCTGTAACTCTGACCATTCTGTGATTCAGTTCGAATTGTCAGTGTATTTCTCTGGGTGGTTCCACTGCACTCTGGGGTGTAGCTGTCTCTGTAACTGTGACCATTCAGTGATTCAGATCATATTGTCAGTGTGTTTCTCTGGGTGGGTTCACTGCACTCTGGGGTGTAGCTGTCACTGTAATTGAGACCACTCAGTGATTCAGTTCCAAATGTCAGTGTGTTTCTCTCGGTGGTTCCATTGCACTCTGGGGTGTAGCTGCCTTGGTAACTGTGACCATTCAGTGATTCAGTTCCAATTGTCAGTGTGTTCTCTCGGTGATCCAACTGTACTCTGGGGTTTAGCTGTCTCTGTAACTGTGGCCATTCAGTGATTCAGTTCCAATTGTCAGTGTGTTTCTCTGGGTGGTTCCACTGCACTCTGGGGTGTAGCTGTCTCTGTAACTGTGACCATTCAGTTCCAATTGTTAGTGTGTTCCTCTGGGTGGTTCCACTGCACTCTGGGGTGTAGCTGTCTCTGTAACTGTGACCATTCAGTTCCAATTGTTAGTGTTTTCCTCTGGGTGGTTCCACTGCACTCTGGGTTGTAGCTGCCTCTGTAATTCTGACCATTCTGTGATTCAGTTTCAATTGTCAGTGTGTTTCTCTGGGTAGTTGCACTGCACTCTGGGGCGTAGCTGTCTCTAACTGTGACCATTCAGTGATTCAGATCATATTGTCAGAGTGTTTCTCTGGGTGGGTTCACTGCACTCTGGGGTGTAGCTGTCATTGTAACTGAGACCATTCAGTAATTCAGTTCCAATTGTCAGTGTGTTTCTCTGGGTGGTTCCACCGCACTCTGGGGTGTAGCTGTCTCTGTAACTGTGACCATTCAGTGATTCAGTTCCAATTGTCAGTGTGTTTCACTGGGTGGTTCCACTGCACTCTGGGGTGTAGGTGTCTCTGTAAATGTGACCATTCAATGATTCAGTACCAATTGTCAGTGTGTTCCTCAGGGTGGTTCTACTGCACTCTGGGGTGTAGCTGTCCCTGTAACTGTGACCATTCAGTGATTCAGTTCCAATTGTCAGTGTGTTTCTCTGGGTGGTTCCACTGCACTCTGTTATGTAGCTGTATCTAACTGTGACCATTCAGAGATTTAGTTCCAATTGTCAGTATGTTTATGTGGGTGGATCCACTGCACTCTGGGGCGTAGCTGTCACTAACTGTGACCATTCAGTGATTCAGTTCCAGTTGTCAGTGTGTTTCTCTGGGTGGTTCCACTGCACTCTGGGATGTAGCTGTATCTAACTGTGACCATTCAGAGATTCAGTTCCAATTGTAAGTATGTTTATGTGGGTGGCTCCACTGCACTCTGGGGCGTAGCTGTCACTAATTGTGACCATTCAGTGATTCAGTTCCAATTGTCAGTGTTTTTCTCTGTGTGGTTCCACTGCACTCTGGGGTGTAGCTGCCTCGGTAACTGTGACCATTCAGAAATTCAGTTCCAATTGTCAGTGTGTTTCTCTCGGTGGTTCCACGGCACTCTGGGATTGTAGCTGCCTATGTAACTCTGACCATTCAGTGATTCAGTTCCAATTGTCAGTGTGTTTCACTGGGTGGTTCCACTGCCCTCTGGGGTGTAGGTGTCTCTGTAAATGTGACCATTCAGTGATTCAGTTCCAATTGTCAGTGTGTTCCTCAGGGTGGTTCTACTGCACTATGGGGTGTAGCTGCCTCTGTAACTCTGACCATTCAGTGATTCAGTTCCAATTGTCAGTGTGTTCCTCAGGGTGGTTCTACTGCACTATGGGGTGTAGCTGCCTCTGTAACTCTGACCATTCTGTGATTCAGTTCGAATTGTCAGCGTGTTTCTCTGTGTGGTTCCACTGCACTCTGGGGTGTAGCTGTCTCTGCAACTGACCATTCTGTGATTCAGTTCGAATTGTCAGTGTGTTTCTCTGGGTAGTTGCACTGCACTCTGGGGCGTAGCTGTCTCTTAACTGTGACAATTCAGTGATTCAGTTCCAATAGTCAGTGTGTTTCTACGGGTGGCTCCACAGCACTCTGGGGTGTAGCTGTCTCTAACTGTGACCATTCAGTGATTCAGATCATATTGTCAGAGTGTTTCTCTGGGTGGGTTCACTGCACTCTGGGGTGTAGGTCTCATTGTAACTGAGACCATTCAGTAATTCAGTTCCAATTGTCAGTGTGTTTCTCTGGGTGGTTCCACCGCACTCTGGGGTGTAGCTGTCTCTGTAACTGTGACCATTCAGTGATTCAGTTCCAATAGTCAGTGTGTTTCACTGTGTGGTTCCACTGCACTCTGGGGTGTAGCTGCCTCTGTAACTGTGATCATTCAGTGATTCAGTTCCAATTGTCAGTGTGTTTCACTGGGTGGTTCCACTGCACTCTGGGGTGTAGGTGTCTCTGTAAATGTGACCATTCAATGATTCAGTTCCAATTGTCAGTGTGTTCCTCAGGGTGGTTCTACTGCACTCTGGGGTGTAGCTGTCCCTGTAACTGTGACCATTCAGTGATTCAGTTCCAATTGTCAGTGTATTTCTCTGGGTGGTTCCACTGCACTCTGTTATGTAGCTGTATTTAACTGTGACCATTCAGAGATTCAGTTCCAATTGTCAGTATGTTTATGTGGGTGGATCCACTGCACTCTGGGGCGTAGCTGTCACTAACTGTGATTATTCAGTGATTCAGTTCCAGTTGTCAGTGTGTTTCTCTGGGTGGTTCCACTGCACTCTGGGATGTAGCTGTACCTAACTGTGACCATTCAGAGATTCAGTTCCAATTGTAAGTATGTTTATGTGGGTGGATCCACTGCACTCTGGGGCGTAGCTGTCACTAATTGTGACCATTCAGTGATTCAGTTCCAATTGTCAGTGTTTTTCTCTGTGTGGTTCCACTGCACTCTGGGGTGTAGCTGCCTCTGTAACTGTGATCATTCAGTGATTCAGTTCCAATTGTCAGTGTGTTTCACTGGGTGGTTCCACTGCACTCTGGGGTGTAGGTGTCTCTGTAAATGTGACCATTCAATGATTCAGTTCCAATTGTCAGTGTGTTCCTCAGGGTGGTTCTACTGCACTATGGGGTGTAGCTGCCTCTGTATCTCTGACCATTCAGTGATTCAGTTCCAATTGTCAGTGTGTTCCTCAGGGTGGTTCTACTGCACTATGGGGTGTAGCTGCCTCTGTAACTCTGACCATTCTGTGATTCAGTTCGAATTGTCAGCGTGTTTCTCTGTGTGGTTCCACGGCACTCTGGGATGTATCTGTCTCTGTAACTGTGACCATTCTGTGATTCAGTTCGAATTGTCAGTGTGTTTCTCTGGGTGGGTTCACTGCACTCTGTGGTGTAGCTGTCACTGTAATTGAGACCACTCAGTGATTCAGTTCCAATTGTCAGTGTGTTTCTCTCGGTGGTTCCATTGCACTATGGGGTGTAGCTGCTTCGGTAACTGTGACCATTCAGTGATTCAGTTCCAATTGTCAGTGTGTTCTCTCGGTGGTCCAACTGTACTCTGAGGTTTAGCTGTCTCTGTAACTGTGGCCATTCAGTGATTCAGTTCCAATTGTCAGTGTGTTTCTCTGGGTGGTTCCACTGCACCCTGGGGTGTAGCTGTCTCTGTAACTGTGACCATTCAGTTCCAATTGTTAGTGTGTTCCTCTGGGTGGTTATACTGCACACTGGGGTGTAGCTGTCTCTGTAACTGTGACCATTCATTGATTCAGTTCCAATTGTCAGTGTGTTTCTCTGGGTGGTTCCACTGCACTCTGGGGTGTAGCTGTCTCTGTAACTGTGACCATTCAGTTCCAATTGTTAATGTGTTCCTCTGGGTGGTTATACTGCACACTGGGGTGTAGCTGTCTCTGTAACTGTGACCATTCAGTGATTCAGTACCAATTGTCAGTGTGTTTCTCTGGGTGGTTCCACTGCACTCTGGGGTGTAGCTGTCTCTGTAACTGTGACCATTCAGTTCCAATTGTTAGTGTTTTCCTCTGGGTGGTTCCACTGCACTCTGGGTTGTAGCTGCCTCTGTAACTCTGACCATTCTGTGATTCAGTTTCAATTGTCAGTGTGTTTCTCTGGGTAGTTGCACTGCACTCTGGGGCTTAGCTGTCTCTTAACTGTGACAATTCAGTGATTCAGTTCCAATAGTCAGTGTGTTTCTACGGGTGGCTCCACAGCACTCTGGGGTGTAGCTGTCTCTAACTGTGACCATTCAGTGATTCAGATCATATTGTCAGAGTGTTTCTCTGGGTGGGTTCACTGCACTCTGGGGTGTAGCTGTCATTGTAACTGAGACCATTCAGTAATTCAGTTCCAATTGTCAGTGTGTTTCTCTGGGTGGTTCCACCGCACTCTGGGGTGTAGCTGTCTCTGTAACTGTGACCATTCAGTGATTCAGTTCCAATAGTCAGTGTGTTTCACTGGGTGGTTCCACTGCACTCTGGGGTGTAGCTGCCTCTGTAACTGTGATCATTCAGTGATTCAGTTCCAATTGTCAGTGTGTTTCACTGGGTGGTTCCACTGCACTCTGGGGTGTAGGTGTCTCTGTAAATGTGACCATTCAATGATTCAGTTCCAATTGTCAGTGTGTTCCTCAGGGTGGTTCTACTGCACTCTGGGGTGTAGCTGTCCCTGTAACTGTGACCATTCAGTGATTCAGTTCCAATTGTCAGTGTGTTTCTCTGGGTGGTTCCACTGCACTCTGTTATGTAGCTGTATTTAACTGTGACCATTCAGACATTCAGTTCCAATTGTCAGTATGTTTATGTGGGTGGATCCACTGCACTCTGGGGCGTAGCTGTCACTAACTGTGATTATTCAGTGATTCAGTTCCAGTTGTCAGTGTGTTTCTCTGGGTGGTTCCACTGCACTCTGGGATGTAGCTGTATCTAACTGTGACCATTCAGAGATTCAGTTCCAATTGTAAGTATGTTTATGTGGGTGGATCCACTGCACTCTGGGGCGTAGCTGTCACTAATTGTGACCATTCAGTGATTCAGTTCCAATTGTCAGTGTTTTTCTCTGTGTGGTTCCACTGCACTCTGGGGTGTAGCTGCCTCGGTAACTGTGACCATTCAGAAATTCAGTTCCAATTGTCAGTGTGTTTCTCTCGGTGGTTCCACGGCACTCTGGGATTGTAGCTGCCTATGTAACTCTGACCATTCAGTGATTCAGTTCCAATTGTCAGTGTGTTTCACTTGGTGGTTCCACTGCACTCTGGGGTGTAGGTGTCTCGGTAAATGTGACCATTCAGTGATTCAGTTCCAATTGTCAGTGTGTTCCTCAGGGTGGTTCTACTGCACTATGGGGTGTAGCTGCCTCTGTAACTCTGACCATTCAGTGATTCAGTTCCAATTGTCAGTGTGTTCCTCAGGGTGGTTCTACTGCACTATGGGGTGTAGCTGCCTCTGTAACTCTGACCATTCTGTGATTCAGTTCGAATTGTCAGCATGTTTCTCTGTGTGGTTCCACTGCACTCTGGGGTGTAGCTGTCTCTGTAACTGACCATTCTGTGATTCAGTTCGAATTGTCAGTGTGTTTCTCTGGGTGGTTCCACTGCACTCTGGGGTGTAGCTGTCTCTGTAACTGTGACCATTCAGTGATTCAGATCATATTGTCAGTGTGTTTCTCTGGGTGGGTTCACTGCACTCTGGGGTGTAGCTGTCACTGTAATTGAGACCACTCAGTGATTCAGTTCCAATTGTCAGTGTGTTTCTCTCGGTGGTTCCATTGCACTCTGGGGTGTAGCTGCCTCGGTAACTGTGACCATTCAGTGATTCAGTTCCAATTGTCAGTGTGTTCTCTCGGTGGTCCAACTGTACTCTGGGGTTTAGCTGTCTCTGTAACTGTGGCCATTCAGTGATTCAGTTCCAATTGTCAGTGTGTTTCTCTGGGTGGTTCCACTGCACTCTGGGGTGTAGCTGTCTCTGTAACTGTGACCATTCAGTTCCAATTGTTAGTGTGTTCCTCTGGGTGGTTATACTGCACACTGGGGTGTAGCTGTCTCTGTAACTGTGACCATTCAGTGATTCAGTTCCAATTGTCAGTGTGTATCTCTGGGTGGTTCCACTGCACTCTGGGGTGTAGCTGTCTCTGTAACTGTGACCATTCAGTTCCAATTGTTAGTGTGTTCCTCTGGGTGGTTATACTGCACACTGGGGTGCAGCTGTCTCTGTAACTGTGACCTTTCAGTGATTCAGTTCCAATTGTCAGTGTGTTTCTCTGGGTGGTTCCACAGCACTCTGGGGTGTAGCTGTCTCTGTAACTGTGACCATTCAGTTCCAATTGTTAGTGTTTTCCTCTGGGTGGTTCCACTGCACTCTGGGTTGTAGCTGCCTCTGTAACTCTGACCATTCTGTGATTCAGTTTCAATTGTCAGTGTGTTTCTCTGGGTAGTTGCACTGCACTCTGGGGCGTAGCTTTCTCTTAACTGTGACAATTCAGTGATTCAGTTCCAATAGTCAGTGTGTTTCTACGGGTGGCTCCACAGCACTCTGGGTGTAGCTGTCTCTAACTGTGACCATTCAGTGATTCAGATCATATTGTCAGAGTGTTTCTCTGGGTGGGTTCACTGCACTCTGGGGTGTAGCTGTCATTGTAACTGAGACCATTCAGTAATTCAGTTCCAATTGTCAGTGTGTTTCTCTGGGTGGTTCCACCGCACTCTGGGGTGTAGCTGTCTCTGTAACTGTGACCATTCAGTGATTCAGTTCCAATAGTCAGTGTGTTTCACTGGGTGGTTCCACTGCACTCTGGGGTGTAGCTGCCTCTGTAACTGTGATCATTCAGTGATTCAGTTCCAATTGTCAGTGTGTTTCACTTGTTGGTTCCACTGCACTCTGGGGTGTAGGTGTCTCTGTAAATGTGACCATTCAATGATTCAGTTCCAATTGTCAGTGTGTTCCTCAGGGTGGTTCTACTGCACTCTGGGGTGTAGCTGTCCCTGTAACTGTGACCATTCAGTGATTGAGTTCCAATTGTCAGTGTGTTTCTCTGGGTGGTTCCACTGCACTCTGTTATGTAGCTGTATTTAACTGTGACCATTCAGAGATTCAGTTCCAATTGTCAGTATGTTTATGTGGGTGGATCCACTGCACTCTGGGGCGTAGCTGTCACTAACTGTGACCATTCAGTGATTCAGTTCCAGTTGTCAGTGTGTTTCTCTGGGTGGTTCCACTGCACTCTGGGATGTAGCTGTATCTAACTGTGACCATTCAGAGATCCAGTTCCAATTGTAAGTATGTTTATGTGGGTGGATCCACTGCACTCTGGGGCGTAGCTTTCACTAATTGTGACCATTCAGTGATTCAGTTCCAATTGTCAGTGTTTTTCTCTGTGTGGTTCCACTGCACTCTGGGGTGTAGCTGCCTCGGTAACTGTGACCATTCAGAAATTCAGTTCCAATTGTCAGTGTGTTTCTCTCGGAGGTTCCACGGCACTCTGGGATTGTAGCTGCCTATGTAACTGTGACCATTCAGTGATTCAGTTCCAATTGTCAGTGTGTTTCTCTGGGTGGGTTCACTGCACTCTGGGGGGTAGCTGTCTCTAACTGTGACCATTCAGTAATTCAGTTCCAGTTGTCAGTGTGTTTCTCTTGGTGGTTCAATTGCGCTCTGGGGTGTACCTGCCTCTGTAACTGTGAACATTCAGTGATTTAGTTCCAATTGTCAGTGTGTTTCTCTGTGCGATTACACTGAACTCTGGGATGTAGCTGCCTCTGTAACTGTGACCATTTAGTGATTCAGTTCCAATTGTCAGTGTGTTTCTCTGGGTGGTTCCACTGCACTCTGGGGTGTAGCAGCCTCTGTAACTGTGACCATTCAGTGAATCAGTTCCAATTGTCAGTGTGTTTCTCTGTGTGGTTCCACTGCATTCTGGGGTGTAGCTGTCCCTGTAATTGTGACCATTCAGTGATTCAGTTCCAATTGTCAGTGTGTTTCTCTGGGTGGTTCCACTGCACTCTGGGATGTAGCTGTATCTAACTGTGACCATTCAGAGATTCAGTTCCAATTGTCAGTATGTTTATGTGGGTGGATCCACTGCACTCTGGGGCGTAGCTGTCACTAACTGTGACCATTCAGTGATTCAGTTCCAATTGTCAGTGTGTTTCTCTGGGTGGTTCCACTGCACTCTGGGATGTAGCTGCGTTTGTAACTGTGACCATTCTGTGATTCAGTTCCAATTGTCAGTGTTTTTCTCTGTGTGGTTCCACTGTACTCTGGGGTATAGCTGCCTCTCTAACTGTGACCATTCAGTGATTCAATTCATATTCTCAGTGTGTTTCTCCGGGTGGTTCCACTGCACTCTGGGCCGTAGCTGTCTCTTAACTGTGACAATTCAGTGATTCAGTTCCAATAGTCAGTGTGTTTCTCTGTGTTGTTCCACTGCACTATGGGATGTAGCTGCCTCGGTAACTGTGACCATTCAGAAATGCAGTTCCAATTGTCAGTGTGTTTCTCTGAGTGGGTTCACTGCACTCTGGGGTGTAGCTGCCTATGTAACTCTGACCATTCTGTGATTCAGTTCCAATTGTCAGTGTGTATCTCTAGGTGGTTCCACTGAACTCTGGGGTGTAGCTGACTCTGTAACTGTGACCATTCAGTGAATCAGTTCAAATTGTCAGTGTGTTTCTCTGGGAGGTTACACTGCGCTCTGGGGTGTAGCTGTCTCTGTAACTGTGACCATTCGGTGATTCAGTTCCAATTGTCAGTGTGTTCTCTGGGTGGTCTCACTGTACTCTGGGGTGGAGCTGTCTCTGTAACTGTGACCATTCAGTGATTCAGTTCCAATTGTCAGTGAGTTTCTCTGGGTGGTTCCACTGCACTCTGGAGTGTAGCTGTCTCTGTAACTGTGACCATTCGGTGATTCAGTTCCAATTGTCAGTGTGTTCTCTGGGTGCTTCCACTGCACTCTGGGGTTTAGCTGTCTCTGTAACTGTGACCATTCAGTGATTCAGTTCCAATTGTCAGTGTGTTCTCTGGGTGGTCTCACTGTACTCTGGGGTGTAGCTGTCTCTGTAACTGTGACCATTCAGTGAATCAGTTCCAATTGTCAGTGTGTTTCTCTGGGTGGTTCTACTGCACTCTGGGGTGCAGCTGCCTCTGTAACTCTGACCATTCTGTGATTCAGTTCCAATTGTCAGTGTGTTTCTCTGGGTGGTTCCACTGCAGTCTGGGTTGTAGCTGTCTCAGTAACTGTGACCATTCAGTGATTCAGTCCAAATTGTCAGTGTGTTTCTCTGGTTGGTTACACTGCACTCTGGGGTGTAGTTGCCTCTGTACCTGTGACCATTCAGTGATTCAGTTCCAATTGTCAGTGTGTTTCTCTGGGTGTTTCCACTGCACTATGGGGTGTGGCTGCCTCTGTAACTGTGACCATTCAGTGATTCAGTTCCAATGGTCAGTGTGTTTCTCTGGGTGGTTCCACTGCACTCTGGGGTGTAACAGTCTCTGTAACTGAGACCATTCAGTGATTCAGTTCCAATTGTCAGTGTGTTTCTCTGGGTGGTTCCACTGCACTCTGGGGTGTAGCTGTCTCTGTAACTGAGACCATTCAGTGATTCAGTTTCAATTGTCAGTGTGTTTCTCTGGGTGGGTTCACTGCACTCTGGGTGTAGCTGTCTGTGTAACTGATACCATTCAGTGATTCAGTTCCAATAGTCAGTGCGTTTCTCTATATGGTTCCACTGCACTCTGGTGTGTAGCTGTCTGTATCTGTGACCATTCAATGATTTAGTTCCAATTGTCAGTAAGTTTCTGTGGGTGGTTCCACTGCATTCTGGGGAGTAGCTGCCTCTGTAAATATGACCATTCAGTGATTCAGTCCAAATTGTCAGTGTGTTTCTCTGGTTGGTTACACTGCACTCTGGGGTGTAGTTGCCTCTGTACCTGTGACCATTCAGTGATTCAGTTCCAATTGTCAGTGTGTTTCTCTGGGTGTTTCCACTGCACTATGGGGTGTGGCTGCCTCTGTAACTGTGTCCATTCAGTGATTCAGTTCCAATTGACATTGCGTTACTCTGTGTGGTTCCAGTGCCCTCTGGGGAGTAGCAGCCTTTGTAACTGTGACCATTCAGTGATTCAGTTCCAATTGTCAGTGTGTTTCTCTGGGTGTTTCCACTGCACTATGCGGTGTAGCTGCCTCTGTAACTGTGACCATTCAGTGATTCAGTTCCAATGGTCAATGTGTTTCTCTGGGTGGTTCCACTGCACTCTGGGGTGTAGCTGTCTCTGTAACTGAGACCATTCAGTGATTCAGTTCCAATTGTCAGTGTGTTTCTCTGTGTGGTTCCACTGCACTCTGGGGTGTAGCTGCCTCTGTAAATCTGACCATCCTGTGATTCAGTTCCAATTGTCAGTGTGTTTCTCGTGGTGGTTCCACTGCACTCTGGGGTGTACCTGCCTCTGTAACTCTGACCATTCAGTGATTCAGTTCCAATTATCAGTGTGTATCTCTAGGTGGTTCCACTGAACTCTGGGGTGAAGCTGACTCTGTAACTGTGACCATTCAGTGAATCAGTTCAAATTGTCAGTGTGTTTCTCTGGGAGGTTACACTGCACTCTGGGGTATAGCTGCCTCTGTAACTGTGACCATTCAGTGATTCAGTTCCAATTGTCAGTGTGTTTCTCTGGGTGGTTCCACAGTACTCTGGGGTGTAGCTGCCTCTGTAACACTGCCCATTCAGTTATTCAGTTCCAATTGTCAGTGTGATTCTCTTGTTGGTTCCACTGCACTCTGGGTTGTAGCTGTCTCTGTAAATGTGACCATTCATTGATTCCGTTACAATTGTCAGTGTGTTTCACTGGGTGGTTCCACTGCATTCTGGGGTGTAGCTGTCCCTGTAACTGTGACCATTCAATGATTCAGTTCCAATTCTCATTGCATTAGTCTGTGTGGTTCCAGTGCCCTCTGGGGTGTAGCAGCCTCTGTAACTGTGACCATTCAGTGATTCAGTTACAATTGTCAGTGTGTTTCACTGGGTGGTTCCACTGCACTCTGGGGTGTTGCTGTCCCTGTAACTGTGACCATTCAGTGATTCAGTTCCAATTGTCAGTGTGTTTCTCTGGGTGGTTCTACTGCACTCTGGGATGTAGCAGCCTCTCTAACTATGACCATTCTGTGAATTAGTTCCAATTGTAAGTGTGTTTTTCTGGGTGGTTACACTGCACTCTGGGGTGTACCTGCCTCTGTAACTGTGACCATTCAGTGATTCAGTTCCAATTGTCAGTGTGTATCTCTAAGTGGTTCCACTGCACTCTGGGGTGTAGCTGTCCCTGTAACTGTGACCATTCAGTGATTCAGTTCCAATTGACATTGCGTTACACTGTGTGGTTCCAGTGCCCTCTGGAGTGAGCAGCCTCTCTAACTGTGACCGTTCAGTGATTCATTTCCAATTGTCAGTGTGTTTCTCTGGGTGGTTCCACTGTTGTCTGGGGTGTAGCTGTCTCTGTCACTGTGACCATTCAGTGATTCAGTTCCAAAAATCAGTGTGTTTCTCTGGGTGGTTCCACGGCACTCTGAGGTGTAGCTGTCTGTGTAACTGTGACGATTGAGTGATTCAGTTCCAATAGTCAGTGTGTTTCTCTGGGCGGTTCCACTGCACTCTGGGGTGTAGCTGTCTCTAACTGTGTTCTTTCAGTGATTTAGTTCTAATTATCAGTGTGTTTCACTGGATGGTTCCTCTGCTCTCTACGGTGCAGCTGCCTCTGTAACTGTGACCATTTAGTGATTTAGTTCCAATTGTCAGTGTGTTTCACTGGGTGTTTCCACTGCACTCTGGGTTGTAGCTGTCCCTGTAACTGTGACCATTCAGTGATTCAGTTCCAATTCTCATTGAATTAGTCTGTGTGGTTCCACTGCACTCTGGGGTGTAGCTGTCCCTGTAACTGTGACCATTCAGTGATTCTGTTCCAATTGTCAGTGTGTTTCTCTGGGTGGTTCCACTGCACTCTGGGATGTAGCAGACTCTGTAACTATGAACATTCAGTGAATCAGTTCGAATTGTCAGTGTGTTTCTCTGGGTGGTTACACTGCACTCTGGGGTGTCGCTGTCTCTGTAACTGTGACCATTCAGTGATTCAGTTCCAATTGACATTGCGTTACACTGTGTGGTTCCAGTGCCCTCTGGAGAGAGCAGCCTCTGTAACTGTGACCGTTCAGTGACTCATTTCCAATTGTCAGTGTGTTTCTCTGGGTGGTTCCACTGCACTATGGGGTGTAGCTGTCTCTGTAACTGTGACCATTCAGTGATTCAGTTCCAATTGTCGGTGTGTTTTTCTGGGTGGTTCCACTGCACTCTGGGGTGTAGTTGGCTTTGTACCTGTAACCATTCAGTGATTCAGTTCCAATTGTCAGTGTGTTTCTCTGGGTGGTTCCACTGCACTCTGGGATGTGGCTGCCTCTGTAACTGTGTTCATTCAGTGATTCAGTTCCAATTGACATTGCGTTACTCTGTGTGGTTCCACTGCACTCTGGGGTGTAGCTGCCTCTGTAACTGTGACAATTCAGTGATTCAGTTCCAATTGTCAGTGTGTTTCTCTGGGTGGGTTCACTGTACTCTGGGATGTAGCTGCCTCTGTAACTGTGACCGTTCAGTGATTCATTTCCAATTGTCAGTGTGTTTCTCTGGGTGATTCCACTGCACTCTGGGGTGTAGCTGTCTCTGTAACTGAGACCATTTAGTGATTCAGTTTCAATTGTCAGTGTGTTTCTCTGGGTGGGTTCACTGCATTCTGGGGTGTAGCTGCCTGTGTAACTGATACCATTCAGTGATTCAGTTCCAAGTGTCAGTGTGTTTCTCATATGGTTCCACTGCACTCTGGGGTGTAGCTGTCTCTATCTGTGACCATTCAATGATTTAGTTCCAATTTTCAGTAAGTTTCTGTGGTGGTTCCACTGCATTCTGGGGTGTAGCTCCCTCTGTAACTGTGACCATTCAGTGATTCAGTTCCAATTGTCAGTGTGTTTCTCTGGGTGGGTCCACTGCACTCTGGGGTGTAGCTGTCTCTAACTGTAACCATTCAGTGATTCAGTTCTAATTGTCAGTGTGTTTCACTGGATGGTTCCACTGCTCTCTACGGTGCAGCTGCCTCAATAACTGTGACCATTTAGTGATTTAGTTCCAATTGTCAGTGTGTTTCACTGGGTGTTTCCACTGAACTCTGGGTTGTAGCTGTCTCTGTAACTGTGACCATTCAGTGATTCAGTCCAATTGTCAGTGTGTTTCTCTGGGTGGTTCCACTGCACTCTGGGATGTAGCTGTCCCTGTAACTGTGACCATTCAGTGATTCAGTTCCAATTGTCAGTGTGTTTCTCTGGGTGCTTCCACTGCACTCTGGGGTGTAGCTGTCCCTGTAACTGTGACCATTAAGTGATTCAGTTCCAATTGTCAGTGTGTTTCTCTTGGTGGTTCCACTGCACTCTGGGCTGTGGCTGCCTCTGTAACTGTGTCCATTCAGTGATTCAGTTCCAATTGACATTGCGTTACTCTGTGTGGTTCCACTGCACTCTGGGATGTAGCTGCCTCTGTAACTGTGACCGTTCAGTGATTCATTTCCATTTGTCAGTGTGTTTCTCTGGGTGATTCCATTGCACTCTGGGGTGTAGCTGTCGCTGTAACTGAGACCATTTAGTGATTCAGTTTCAATTGTCAGTGTGTTTCTCTGGGTGGGTTCACTGCATTCTGGGGTGTAGCTGTCTGTGTAACTGATACCATTCAGTGATTCAGTTCCAAGTGTCAGTGTGTTTCTCATATGTTTCCACTGCACTCTGGGGTGTAGCTGTCTCTATCTGTGACCATTCAATGATTTAATTCCAATTTTCAGTAAGTTTCTGTGGTGGTTCCACTGCATTGTGGGGTGTAGCTCCCTCTGTACCTGTGACCATTCAGTGATTTAGTTCTAATTGTCAGTGTGTTTCACTGGATGGTTCCACTGCTCTCTACGGTGCAGCTGCCTCTGTAACTGTGACCATTTAGTGATTTAGTTCCAATTGTCAGTGTGTTTCACTGGGTGTTTCCACTGCACTCTGGGTTGTAGCTGTCTCTGTAACTGTGACAATTCATTGATTCCGTCTCAATTGTCAGTGTGTTTCTCTGGGTGGTTCCACTGCACTTGGGGTGTAGCTGTTCCTGTAACTGTGACCATTCAGTGATTCAGTTCCAATTCTCATTGCATTAGTCTGTGTGGTTCCACTGCACTCTGGGGTGTAGCTGTCCCTGTAGCTGTGACCATTCAGTGAATCAGTTCCAATTGTCAGCGTGTTTCTCTGGGTGGTTACACTGCACTCTGGGGTTTACCTGCCTCTGTAACTGTGATCATTCAGTGATTCAGTTCCAATTGTCAGTGTATATCTCTAGGTGGTTCCACTGCAATCTGGGGTGTTGCTGCCTTTCTAACTGAGACTATTCAGTGATTCAGTTCCAATTGTCAGTGTGTATCTCTAGATGGTTCCACTGCACTCTGGGGTGTAGCTGACTCTGTAACTGTGACCATTCAGTGCTTCAGTTCAAATTGCCGGTGTGTTTCTCTGGCAGGTTACACTGCACTCTGGTGTATAGCTGCCTCTGTAACTGTGACCATTCAGTGATTCAGTTCCAATTGTGAGTTTTTTTCTCTGTGTAGTTCCACTGCACCCTGGGATGTAGCTGCCTCTGTAACTGCGACCATTCAGTGATTCAGATCATATTGTCAGTGTGTTTCTCTGGGTGGGTTCACTGCACTCTGGGGTGTAGCTGTCATTGTAACTGAGACCATTCAGTGATTTAGTTTCAATTGTCACTGTGTTTCACTGGGTAGGTTCACTGCAGTCTGGGGTGTAGCTGTCTCTGTAACTGTGACCATTCAGTGATTCAGTTCCAATAGTCAGTGTGCTTCTCTGGTTGGTTACACTGCACTCGGGGGTGTAGTTGGCTTTGTACCTGTGACCATTCAGTGATTCAGTTCCAATTGTCAGTGTGTTTCTCTGGGTGGTTCCACTGCACTCTGGGCTGTATCTGCCTCTGTAACTTTCCATTCAGTGATTCAGTTCCAATTGACATTGCGTCACACTGTGTGGTTCCAGTGCCCTCTAGGGTGAGCAGCCTCTGTAACTGTGACCGTTCAGTGATTCAGTTCCAATTGTCAGTGTTTTTCTCTGGGTGGTTCCACTGCACTCTGGGGTGTAGCTGTCCCTGTAACACTGACCATTCAGTGATTCATTTCCAATTGTCAGTGTGTTTCTCTGAGTGATTCCACTGCACTCTGGGGTGTAGCTGTCTCTGTAACTGAGACCATTTAGTGATTCAGTTTCAATTGTCAGTGTGTTTCTCTGGGTGGTTCCACTGCACTCTGGGGTGTAGCTGTCTGTGTAACTGATAACATTCAGTGATTCAGTTCCAAGTGTCAGTGTGTTTCTCGATATGGTTCCACTGCACTCTGGGGTGTAGCTGTCTCTATCTGTGACCATTCAATGATTTAGTTCCAATTTTCAGTAAGTTTCTGTGGGTGGTTCCACTGCATTCTGGGGTGTAGCTGCCTCTGTAAATATGACCATTCAGTGATTCAGGTCCAATTGTCAGTGTGTTTCTCTGGGTGGTTCCACTGCACTCTGGGATGTTGCTGCCTTTGTAACTGTGACCAATCAGTGATTCAGTTCCAATTGCCAGTGTGTATCTCTAGGTGGTTCCACTGCACTCTGGGTTGTACCTGCCTCTGTAACTGTGACCATTCAGTGATTCAGTTCCAAATGTCAGTTTGTATCTCTAGGTGGTTCCACTGCACTCTGGGGTGTAGCTGACTCTGTAACTGTGACCATTCAGTGATTCAGTTCAAATTGCCGGTGTGTTTCTCTGGGAGGTTACACTGCACTCTGGTGTATAGCTGCCTCTGTAACTGTGACCATTCAGTGATTCAGTTCCAATTGTGAGTTTTTTTCTCTGTGTAGTTCCACTGCACCCTGGGATGTAGCTGCCTCTGTAACTGCGACCATTCAGTGATTCAGATCATATTGTCAGTGTGTTTCTCTGGGTGGGTTCACTGCACTCTGGGGTGTAGCTGTCATTGTAACTGAGACCATTCAGTGATTTAGTTTCAATTGTCACTGTGTTTCACTGGGTAGGTTCACTGCAGTCTGGGGTGTAGCTGTCTCTGTAACTGTGACCATTCAGTGATTCAGTTCCAATAGTCAGTGTGCTTCTCTGGTTGGTTACACTGCACTCGGGGGTGTAGTTGGCTTTGTACCTGTGACCATTCAGTGATTCAGTTCCAATTGTCAGTGTGTTTCTCTGGGTGGTTCCACTGCACTCTGGGCTGTATCTGCCTCTGTAACTTTCCATTCAGTGATTCAGTTCCAATTGACATTGCGTCACACTGTGTGGTTCCAGTGCCCTCTAGGGTGAGCAGCATCTGTAACTGTGACCGTTCAGTGATTCAGTTCCAATTGTCAGTGTTTTTCTCTGGGTGGTTCCACTGCACTCTGGGGTGTAGCTGTCCCTGTAACTCTGACCATTCAGTGATTCAGTTCCAATTGGCAGTGTGTTTCTCTGGGTGGTTCCACTGCACTCTGGGCTGTGGCTGCCTCTGTAACTGTGTCCATTCAGTGATTCAGTTCCAATTGACAATGCGTTACACTTTGTGGTTCCAGTGCCCTCTGGGGTGAGCAGCCTCTGTAACTGTGACCGTTCAGTGATTCATTTCCAATTGTCAGTGTGTTTCTCTGGGTGGTTCCACTGCACTCTAGGGTGTAGCAGCCTCTCTTAGTATGCCATTTGGTTGAATCAGTTCCTTTTGATAGTGAGTTACTCTGGGTGGTTCCACTGCACTCTGGGGTGTAGCTGCCTCTGTAACTCTGACCATTCAGTGATTCAGTTCCAATTGTGAGTGTGTTTCCTAGGGTGGGTTCACTGCACTCTGGGGTGTAGCTGTCTGTGTAACTGATACCATTCAGTGATTCAGTTCCAAGTGTCAGTGTGTTTCTCTTTCTGGGTCCACTGCACTCTGTGGTGTAGCTGTCTCTATCTGTGACCATTCAATGATTTAGTTCCAATTGTCATTAATTTTCTGTGGGTGGTTCCACTGCACTCTGGGGTGTAGCTGCCTCTGTAAATATGACCATTCAGTGATTCAGTTCCAATTGTCAATGTGTTTCTCTGGGTGGTTCCACTGCACTCTGGAACGTAGCTGCCTTTGTAACTGTGACCATTCAGTGATTCAGTTCCAATTGTCAGTGTGTTTCTCTGGGTAGTTCCACTGCACTCTGGGATATAGCAGCCTCTCTAACTATGACCATTCAGTGAATCAGTTCCAATTGTCAGTATGTATCTCTGGGTGGTTACACTGCACTCTGGGGTGTACCTACCTCTGTAACTGTGACCATTCAGTGATTCAGTTCCAATTGTCAGTGTGTAATTCTAGGTGTTTCCACTGCACTCTGGGTTGTAGCTGTCTCTGTAACTGTGACCATTCAGTGATTCAGTTCCAATTGTCAGTGTGTTTCTCTGGGTGGTTCCACTGCACTCTGGGATGTAGCTCCCTCTGTAACTGTGACCATTCAGTGATTCAGTTCCAATTGTCAGTGTGTTCCTCTGGGTGGATCTACTGCACTCTGGGGTATAGCTGTCTCTCTAACTCTGACCATTCTGTGATTCAGTTCCAATCGTCAGTGTGTTTCTCTCGTTGATTACACTGCACTCTGGGATGTAGCTGTCTCTGTAACTGAGATCATTCAGTGATTCAGTCCAAATTGTCAGTGTGTTTCTCTGGTTGGTTACACTGCACTCTGGGGTGTAGTTGGCTCTGTAACTGTGACCATTCAGTGATTCAGTTCCAATTGTCAGTGTGTATCTCTAGGTGGTTCCACTGCACTCTGTGGTGTGGCTGCCTCTGTAACTGTGTCTATTCAGTGATTCAGTTCCAATTGACATTGCGTTACTCTGTGTGGTTCGAGTGCCCTCTGGGGTGTAGCAGCCTCTGTAACTGTGAACATTCAGTGACTCAGTTCCAGTTGTCAGTGTGTTTCTCTGGGTGGTTCCATTGCACTCTGGGATGCAGCTGCCTTTGTAACTGTGACCATTCAGTGATTCAGTTCCAATAGTCAGTGTGTTTCTCTGGGTGGTTCCACTGAACTCTGGGGTTTAGCTATCTCTGTAACTGAGACCATTCAGTGATTCAGTTCCAATTGTCAGTGTGTTTCTCTGGGTGGGTTCACTGCACTCTGGGGTGTAGCTGTCTGTGTAACTGATACCATTCATTGATTCAGTTCCAAGTGTCAGTGTGTTTCTCTTTCTGGGTCCACTGCACTCTGGGGTGTAGCTGTCTCTATCTGTGACCATTCAATGCTTTAGTTCCAATTGTCAGTAGGTTTCTGTGGGTGGTTCCACTGCACTCTGGGGTGTAGCTGCCTCTGTAAATATGACCATTCAGTGATGCAGTTCCAATTGTCAGTGTGTTTCTCTGGGTGGTTCCACTGCACTCTGGGATGTAGCAGCCACTCTAACTATGACCATTCAGTGAAACAGTTCCAATTGTCAGTGTGCATCTCTGGGTGGTTACACTGCACTCTTGGGAGTACCTGCCTCTGTAACTGTGACCATTCAGTGATTCAGTTCCAATTGTCAGTGTGTATCTCTAGGTGTTTCCACTGCATTCTGGGTTGTAGCTGTCCCTGTAAATATGACCATTCTGTGATGCAGTTCCAATTGTCAGTGTGTTTCTCTGGGTGGTTCCACTGCACTCTGGGATGTAGCTCCCTCTGTAACTGTGACCATTCAGTGATTCAGTTCCAATTGTCAGTGTGTTCCTCTGCGTGGATCTACTGCACTCTGGGGTATAGCTGTCTCTCTAACTCTGACCATTCTGTGATTCAGTTCCAATCGTCAGTGTGTTTCTCTCGTTGATTACACTGCACTCTGGCGTGTAGCTGTCTCTGTAACTGTGAGAATTCAGTGTTTCCGTTCCAATAGTCAGTGTGTTTCTCTGGGTGGTTCCAGGGCACTCTGAGGTGTAGCTGTCTGTGTAACTGTGACAATTCAGTGATTCAGTTCCAATAGTCAGTGTGTTTCTCTGGGTGGTTCCAGGGCACTCTGAGGTGTAGCTGTCTGTGTAACTGTGACAATTCAGTGATTCAGTTCCAAGTGTCAGTGTGTTTCTCTTTCTGGGTCCACTGCACTCTGGGGTGTCGCTGTCTCTGTAACTGTGACCATTCAGTGATTCAGTCCAAATTGTCAGTGTGTTTCTCTGGTTGGTTACACTGCACTCTGGGGTGTAGTTGGCTCTGTAACTGTGACCATTCAGTGATTCAGTTCCAATTGTCAGTGTGTATCTCTAGATGGTTCCACTGCACTCTGTGGTGTGGCTGCCTCTGTAACTGTGTCCATTCAGTGATTCAGTTCCAATTGACATTGCGTTACTCTGTGTGGTTCGAGTGCCCTCTGGGGTGTAGCAGCCTCTGTAACTGTGAACATTCAGTGACTCAGTTCCAGTTGTCAGTGTGTTTCTCTGGGTGGTTCCATTGCACTCTGGGATGCAGCTGCCTTTGTAACTGTGACCATTCAGTGATTCAGTTCCAATAGTCAGTGTGTTTCTCTGGGTGGTTCCACTGAACTCTGGGGTTTAGCTATCTCTGTAACTGAGACCATTCAGTGATTCAGTTTCAATTGTCAGTGTGTTTCTCTGGGTGGGTTCACTGCACTCTGGGGTGTAGCTGTCTGTGTAACTGATACCATTCATTGATTCAGTTCCAAGTGTCAGTGTGTTTCTCTTTCTGGGTCCACTGCACTCTGGGGTATAGCTGTCTCTATCTGTGACCATTCAATGATTTAGTTCCAATTGTCAGTAGGTTTCTGTGGGTGGTTCCACTGCACTCTGGGCTGTAGCTGCCTCTGTAAATATGACCAATCAGTGATGCAGTTCCAATTGTCAGTGTGTTTCTCTGGGTGGTTCCACTGCACTCTGGGATGTAGCAGCCACTCTAACTATGACCATTCAGTGAATCAGTTCCAATTGTCAGTGTGTATCTCTGGGTGGTTACACTGCACTCTTGGGAGTACCTGCCTCTGTAACTGTGACCATTCAGTGATTCAGTTCCAATTGTCAGTGTGTATCTCTAGGTGTTTCCACTGCATTCTGGGTTGTAGCTGTCTCTGTAAATATGACCATTCAGTGATGCAGTTCCAATTGTCAGTGTGTTTCTCTGGTTGGTTCCACTGCACTCTGGGATGTAGCTCCCTCTGTAACTGTGACCATTCAGTGATTCAGTTCCAATTGTCAGTGTGTTCCTCTGCGTGGATCTACTGCACTCTGGGGTATAGCTGTCTCTCTAACTCTGACCATTCTGTGATTCAGTTCCAATCGTCAGTGTGTTTCTCTCGTTGATTACACTGCACTCTGGCGTGTAGCTGTCTCTGTAACTGTGAGAATTCAGTGATTCCGTTCCAATAGTCAGTGTGTTTCTCTGGGTGGTTCCAGGGCACTCTGAGGTGTAGCTGTCTGTGTAACTGTGACAATTCAGTGATTCAGTTCCAATAGTCAGTGTGTTTCTCTGGGTGGTTCCAGGGCACTCTGAGGTGTAGCTGTCTGTGTAACTGTGACAATTCAGTGATTCAGTACCAATAGTCAGTGTGTTTCTCTGGGTGGTTCCACCGCACTCTGGGGTGTCGCTGTCTCTGTAACTGTGACCATTCAGTGATCCAGTCCAAATTGTCAGTGTGTTTCTCTGGTTGGTTACACTGCACTCTGGGGTGTAGTTGGCTCTGTACCTGTGACCATTCAGTGATTCAGTTCCAATTGTCAATGTGTTTATCTGGGTGGTTCCACTGCACTCTGTGGTGTGGCTGCCTCTGTAACTGTGTCCATTCAGTGATTCAGTTCCAATTGACATTGCGTTACTCTGTGTGGTTCGAGTGCCCTCTGGGGTGTTGCAGCCTCTGTAACTGTGAACATTCAGTGACTCAGTTCCAGTTGTCAGTGTGTTTCTCTCGGTGATTACACTGCACTCTGGTGTGTAGCTGTCTCTGTAACTGTGACAATTCAGTGATTCAGTTCCAATTGTCAGTGTGTTTCTTTGAGTGTTTCCAGGGCACTTTGAGGTGTAGCTGTCTCTGTAACTGTGACCATTCAGTGATTCAGTTCCAGTTGTCAGTGTGTTTCTCTGGGTGGTTCCACTGCACTCTGGGGTATAGCTGCCTCTGTAACTGTGACTATTCAGTGATTCAATTCCAATTGTCAATGTGTTTCTCTGGGTGGTTCCACTGCACTCTGAGGTGTAGCTGTCCCAGTAACTGTGACCATTCAGTGATTCAGTTCCAATTGGCAATGTGTTTCTCTGGGTGGTTCCACTGCACTCTGGGGTGTAGCTATCTCTGTAACTGAGACCATTCAGTGATTCAGTTCCAATATTCAGTGTGTTATTCTGTGTGGATCCACTGCACTCTGGAGTATAGCTGCCTCTCTAATTCTGACCATTCAGTGATTCAGTTCCAATTGTCAGTGTGTTTCTCTCGGTGATTACACTGCTCTCTGGGGTGTAGCTGTCTCTGTAACTGTGACAATTCAGTGATTCAGTTCCAATTGTCAGTGTGTTTCTCTGGCTGGTTCCACTGCACTCTGGGGTGTAGCTGTCTCTGTAACTATGACCATTCAGTGATTCAGTCCAAATTGTCTGTGTGTTTCTCTGGTTGGTTTCACTGCACTCTGGGGTGTAGTTGGCTCTGTACCTGTGACCATTCAGTGATTCAGTTCCAATTGTCAGTGTGTTTCTCTGGGTGGTTCCACTGCACTCTGGGGTGTAGCTGTCTCTGTAACTGTGACCATTCAGTGATTCAGTTCCATTTGACATTGCGTTACTCTGTGTGGTTCGAGTGCCCTCTGGGCTGTAGCAGCCTCTGTAACTGTGAACATTCAGTGACTCAGTTCCAGTTGTCAGTGTGTATCTCTGGGTGGTTCCATTGCAATCTGGAATGTAGCTGCCTTTGTAACTGTGACCATTCAGTGATTCAGTTCCAATTGTCAGTGTGTTTCTCTGGGTGGTTCCACTGCTCTCTGGGGTGTAGCTGTCTCTAACTGTGTCCATTCAGTGATTCAGTTCCAATTGTCAGTGTGTTTCTCTTGGTGGTTCCACTGCACTCTAGGGTGTAGCAGCCTCTCTAACTATGCCATTTGGGTGAATCAGTTCCTTTTGACAGTGAGTTTCTCTGGGTGGTTCCACTGCACTCTGGGGTGTAGCTGCCTCTGTAACTGTGTCCATTCAGTGATTCAGTTCCAATTGACATTGCGTTACACTGTGTGGTTCCAGTGCCCTCTGGGGTGAGCAGCCTCTTTAACTGTGACCGTTCAGTGATTCATTTCCAATTGTCAGTGTGTTTCTCTGGATGGTTCCACTGCACTCTGCGGTGTAGCTGTCTCTATCTGTGACCATTCAATGATTTAGTTCCAATTGTCAGTAAGTTTCTGTGGGTGGTTCCACCGCACTCTGGGGTGTAGCAGCCTCTCTAACTATGACCATTCAGTGAATCAGTTCCAATTGTCAATGTGTTTCTCTGGGTGGTTACACTGCACTCTGGGGTGTACCTGCCTCTGTAACTGTGACCATTCAGTGATTCAGTTCCAATTGTCAGTGTGTATCTCTAGGTGGTTCCACTGCACTCTGGGGTGTAGCGGTCTCTGTAATTGTGACCATTCAGTGATTCAGTTCAAATTGTCAGTGTGTTTCTCTGCGAGGTTACACTGCACTCTGGGGTATAGCTGTCCCTGTAACTGTGACCATTCAGTGATTCAGTTTCAATTGTCAGTGTGTTTCTCTGGGTGGTTCCACTGCACTCTGGGGTATAGCTGCCTCTGTAACTGTGACCATTCAGTGATTCAGTTCGAATTGTCAGTGTTTTTCTCTGGGTGGTTCCACTGCACTCTGTGTTGTGGCTGTCCCTGTATCTGTGACCATTCAGTGATGCATAGAACATGATGAATGGATGGATGGATGGATGGAGGAATGGAGGAAGGGAGGGAGGGAGGGAGGATGGGATGATGGAAGGATGGATAAATGGATGGATGGAAGGATGGAAGGATGGAAGAATGGAAGAATGGAAGGATGAATGAAAGGATGTTTGTATGCATGGATGGATGGGTGGGTTGGTGGGAGAGTGGATGGGTTGGTGGGCGCATTGGTGGGTGGATGGGTGGATGGGTGGGTGGATCGTTGGATGGGTGGATGGGTGGATGGGTGGGTGGATGGGAGGATGGGTTGATGGATGGATGGGTGGATGGGTGGATGGGTGGGTGGGTGGATGGGTGGGTTGCTGGATGGGTGGATGGGTGGGTGGGTGGATGGGTGGGTGGTTGGATGGGTGGATGGGTAGGTGGGTGGGTGCATGGGTGGGTGGGTGGGTGGGTGGGTGGATGGATGGATGGGTGGCTGGGTAGTTGGGTGGGTGCATGGGTGGGTGGGTGGATGGGTGGATGGGTGGGTGGGTGGGTGGATGGGTGGATGGGTGGATGGGTGGATGGATGGATGGGTGGATGGATGGGTGGATGGGTGGATGGGTGGGTGGGTGGATGGGTGGGTGGGTGGATGGGTGGGTGGATGGATGAGTGGCTGGGTAGGTGGGTGGGTGGATGGGTGGGTGGGTGGATGGGTGGGTGGATGGATGAGTGGATGGGTATGTGGGTGGGTGGGTGGATGGGTGGGTGGATGGTTGGGTGGATGGGTAGGTGGGTGGTGCATGGGCGGGTGGGTGGATGGGTGGATGGGTGGGTGGGTTTATAGGTGGATGGGTGGGTGGATGGGCGCGTCGGTGGATGGGTGGAAGGGTGGATGGGTGGGTGGGTGGATGGGTGGATGGGTGGAATGGTGGGTGGGTGGGTGGGTGGGTGGATGGCCGGGTGGGTGGATGGGTGGATGGGTGGATGGGTGGATGGGTGTGTGGGTGAATGGGTGGATGGGTGGATGGGTGGGTGGGTGGATGGGTGGATGGGTGGATGGGTGCGTGGGTGGATGGGTGGATGGGTGGGTGGGTGGATGGGTCCGTGGGTGCGTGGGTGGATGGGTGGATCGGTGGGTGGGTGTTTGGGTGGGTGGGTGGGTGGGTGGATGGATTCTGTGCAATTTGAGATCTGTTTCTCCAAAAAATAAACTTTCCCAAAAATAAAAATAACTATCTGCAATGAAAAATTCCTTGGACATGACAGAGGGATTTTGACTCTGGATTTAACCCCAGACAGTATTTGGGTTGTGAGTGTTTGATGGACAGTGTAGATGAAGCTTTACTCTGAAACACTGGAATTTAGTCTCAGGGGTGATTTAATCAAATGCTTCAGAATAATAATTGATATTGTAAATCTCGTGTGTGTCTCAGTGTCAGCTCTGAAACATGTTCAGCCCAATCTCATCCTGTTTCTGTGTGTCTCTCGATCTCTCTCTCTGAAATTACCGAGTCCATTTCATAAATTACCACTGTCTAGATTTCAAAAGGGCTCCAGTGCATGTGAAACAGTTTGTGATACCCAAAGGTTATGAAAACTGCTTTAGAAATTTCTGTCCCCAAGCTGCTGTGAGGATGTTCAGAGTCAGTGTGTGACTTGGGTCACACACAGGCCAGGTACACCTCTCCAAGTTAAAGGTTGAGAATGGATCTCGCTCCATTTGAAAGTTGTACTGACCCAGCCTGTCTGACTTTGTGTCTGTGTGTGAGTTTGTGTTTGTGTATACACGTGTTTGTGTGTCTGGGGGGGGGCGGAGTTGTGTGTGTGACTCTTTACGCGGCATGGTAGCACAGTGGTAGCACTGTGACTTCACAGCCCCAGGGTCCCGGGATCGATTCCCGGCTTGGGTCACTGTCTGTGCGGAGTCTGCACGTTCTTCCCGTGTCTGCGTGGGTTTCATCCGGGTGCTCCGGTTTCCTCCCACTGTCCAAAGACGTGCAGTTAGGTGAATTGGACATTCTGAATTCTCCCTCTGTGTACCCGAACAGGCGATGCTGTGTGGCGACTAGGGGATTTTCACAGGAACCTCATTGTCGTGTTCATGTAAGCCCACCTGTGACAATAATAGAGATTATTATACAGTGTAGTCTCACAGGCTCTCACCCTGGGTACATGGTAGTCAGAACTCCAAAAGGAATAATTGTAGTGACCACATCCACATGGTGGAATGTTGTATTAACTTGGTCAAGAGCTTATAGTATAAATAGTGACCGGGTCAACTGCAGTGATCACTGGGAAAGGAGCTAATGTGTTCTCAATAGCGATATGGATGAGAACAGTTATATACTACAGGCTAATATTCCCAATGACATTCTCTAATGCTGTAATATTTCAGACAGTGTGCACAGCAGCATTTACAGCTACTGATGCTGCCAGGAAATAAATTGATCCAGGAATTTGAACAGTGTGCGGTGGTGATGGGGTGATGGGGTGAGGGGGGTGAGGGGGTGAGGGTGTTCGGTAGTTAGGGGGTGAGGGTGTTCGGTGTTGAGGGGGTAACAGGGTGAGGGGGTCAGAGGGTGAAGGGGTGAGAGGGTTGAGGGGGTGAGGGGGTGAGGGTGAAGGGGTGAGTGGGTTGAGGGGGGTGAAGGGGTGAGGAGGGTGAATGGGTGAGGGGGTGAGAGGGTGAATGTTTGAGGGGGTGAGGGGGTTAGGGAGTTGAGGGGGTGAGCGACGTGAGGGGGTGAGGGAGGTGAAAACAGCACGGGAGGAGAGAGCCGGGAGATTTAAAAAGCGCGGGAGAGAGCCGGGACAGTGCTGGGAGAGGTGAGTGCACAAATAGTGTGGCAGGTATGCCTTTAGTCACGGAGTGCTGATCGGAACAGAGTGCATCTGAGTTTAGGTGAGTGACTGAGTTCGGGTGAGTGGCTGTGTTTTTTGTTGGTGTTCGGGTTTATCCTTGAGGTTCTCTCAAGTGAATTAGGAAAAAAAATATTTAAATTAATTAACTAGTTGAATATGGCTGGACAGGTGATGTGCTGTTGCTGTATGATGATGGAACTGGTGGATCCCATTGAGACTGCCAGTGACCACATCTGCAGCAAGTGTTGGCTGCTCGAGGAACTTCGGCTCAGAATTGATGAGCTGGAGACCGAGCTGCACACACTGCGGCACATCAGGGAGGGGGAACATTACCTGGACGCTATGTTTCAGGAGTCAGTCACACCCGGTAGAATAAGTTCTGTTAATGCGGACAGTGGTCAGGGACAGAAGTGGTTTGACTGCAAGGGAGGCAGGTAGGGGGATCCTTTTTTTAAGAGTTGAGGAGCCTCAGCCCTTGACCTTGTCCAACAGGTATGAGGTAATTGCTCCCTGTGTGGATGAGGAAGAGGGCTGTAGGGAGGATGCGTTGACTGACCACTGCACCGTGGTACAGGAAGCCATTCAAGAGGGGGGAGCAAAAAGACAAGTGGTAGTTGTTGGGGATTCTATAATTAGGGGGATTGATGGCATCCTTTGTAAACCAGATCGAGAGTCCCGCATGGTATGTTGCCTGCCCGGTGCCAGGGTGAGTGGCATCTCTGATCGGCTTGAAAGGATTTTGGAGAAGGAGGGGGAGGATCCAGTTGTTGTGGTCCACGTTGGAACTAACAACATAGGTAAGACTAGGAAAGAGGACCTGTTTGGGGAGTATCAAACACTGGGCACTAAATTAAAGAGTAGGTCCTCCAGGGTTATAATCTCTGGATTACTACCCGAGCCACGTGCTAATTGGCATAGGGTTGAGAAAATTAGAGAAGTTAACACGTGGCTAAAGGAGTGGTGCGGGAAAGAGGGATTCCATTTCATGGGGCATTGGCATCAGTACTGGGGCAGGAGGAACCTGTACCGTTGGGGCGGTCTTCACCTGAACCATTTTGGGACCAATGTTATAGCGAATAGGATAAATAGGTTAGTCACAAGGACTTTAAACTAGCAAGTTGGGGGAAGGGAAGTGTAAAGCTATGGACAGTATAATGGTTAATGGAGATCAAGGCAGCAGGTTACGTGACAGGTTATTATGTCGAGATATGGGTTCAAAGACAAGGAAAATTAGGAGAAAGGGTCAGAGGAATAATAAATTGCGAAAAGTTACTGATCAAGGTGTTAGGATTCATAACAAAGACATAAAAAAAGCATAAGTGTACTTTACCTGAATGGTCGTAGTATACGAAATAAGGTAAATGAGTTGATGGCGCAAATCATCGTGAATGACTATGATTTCGTGGCCATTACTGAAACATGGTTAAAGGATGGTCACGACTGGGAGTTAAATATCCAAGGGTATCAGACTATACGAAAGGATAGATTGGACGGTAAGGGCGGTGATGTAGCTTTGTTGTGTAAGGATGGCATCCAGGCAATAGTAAGAGATGATATTGGTGCCATGGCGGCCAAGGTTGAATCAATTTGTGTGGAAATCAGGAATAGTAAGGCGAAAAGGTCACTGATAGCGATGAAGAGCGAAAGTAACAGGGTAGTTATTATGGGAGACTTTAACTTTCCAAATATTGACTGGAAAATATATAGTTCGAGTACATTAGATGGGTCGTTTTTTGTACAATGTGTGCAGGAAGGTTTCCTGACACAATATGTTGACAGGCCAGCAAGAGGCGAGAACCACTTTGGATTTGGTTTTGGGTAATTAACCAGGCCAGCTGTTGGATTTGGAAGTAGGAGCGCACTTTGGGGACAGTGACCACAATTCGGTGACGTTTACGTTAGTGATGGAAAGGGATAAGTATACACCGCAGGGCTAGAGTTATAGCTGGGGGAAGGGCAATTATGATGCCACTAGACATGACTTGGGGGGGGGGGATAACTTGGAGAAGTAGGCTGCAAATGTTGGGCACACTGGATAAGTGGAGCTTGTTCAAGGAACAGCTACTGCGTGTTCTTGATAAATACGTACCGGTCAGGCAGGGAGGAAGGCGTCGAGCGAGTGAACCGTGGTTTACCAAAGAAGTGGAATCTCTTGTTAAGAGGAAGAAGGAGGCCTAGGTGAAGATGAGGTGTGAAGTTTCAGTTGGGGCGATTGATAGTTACAAGGTAGCGAGGAAGGATCTAAAGAGAGAGCTAAGACGAGCAAGGAGGGGACATGAGAAGTATTTGGCAGGTAGGATCAAGGAAAACCCAAAAGCTTTCAATAGGTATGTCAGGAATAAAAGAATGACTAGGGTAAGAGTAGGGCACGTCAAGGACAGGGATGGGAAGTTGTGTGAGGAGTCTGAAGAGATAGGCGAGATACTAAATGAATATTTTTCGTCAGTATTCACTCAGGAAAAAGATAATGTTGTGGAGGAGAATGCTGAGACCCAGGCTATTAGAATAGATGGCATTGAGGTACGTAGGGAAGAGGTGTTGGCAATTCTGGACAGGCTGAAAATAGATATGCCCCCGGGGCCTGATGGGATTTATCCAAGAATTCTCTGGGAAGCCATGGAAGAGATTGCTGGGCCTTTGGCTTTGATTTTTATGTCATCATTGGCAACAGGAATAGTGCCAGAGGACTGGAGGATAGCAAATGTGGTACCTTTGTTCAAAAAGGGGAGTAGAGACAACCCCGGCAACTATAGACCAGTGAGCCTCACGTCTGTTGTGCGTAAAGTCTTGGAGGGGATTATAAGAGACAAGATTTATAATCATCTAGATAGGAATAATATGATCAGGGATAGTCAGCATGGCTTTGTGAAGGGTAGGTCATGCCTCACAAACCTTATCGAGTTCTTTGAGAAGGTGACTGAACAGGTAGACGAGTGTAGAGCAGTTGATGTGGTGTATATGGATTTCAGTAAAGCGTTTGATGAGGTTCCCCACGGTAGGCTATTGCAGAAAATACGGAGGCTGGGGATTGAGGGTGATTTAGAGATGTGGATCTGAAATTGGCTAGCTGAAAGAAGACGGAGGGTGGTGGTTCATGGGAAATGTTTAGAATGGAGTTCAGTTACAAGTGGCGTACCACAAGGATCTGTTCTGGGGCCGTTGATGTTTGTCATTTTTATTAACGACCTCGAGGAAGGCGCAGAAGGGTGGGTGAGTAAATTTGCAGACGACACTAAAGTCGGTGGTGTTGTCGACAGTGCGGAAGGATGTAGCAGGTTACAGAGGGACATAGATAAGCTGCAGAGCTGGGCTGAGAGGTGGCAAATTGAGTTTAATGTAGAGAAGTGTGAGGTGATTCACTTTGGAAGGAATAACAGGAATGTGGAATATTTGGCTAATGGTAAAGTTCTTGGAAGTGTGGATGAGCAGAGGGATCTAGGTGTCCATGTACATAGATCCCTGAAAGTTCCCACCCAGGTTGATAGGGTTGTGAAGAAGGCCTTTGGAGTGTTGGCCTTTATTGGTAGAGGGATTGAGTTCCGGAGTCATGAGGTCATGTTGCAGCTGTACAGAACTCTGGTATGGCCGCATTTGGAGTATTGCGTACAGTTCTGGTCACCGCATTATAGGAAGGACGTGGAAGCTTTGGAGCAGGTGCAGAGGAGATTTACCAGGATGTTGCCTGGTATTGAGGGAAAATCTTATGAGGAAAGGCTGATGGACTTGAGGTTGTTTTCGTTAGAGAGAAGAAGGTTAAGAGGAGACTTAATATAGGCATACAAAATGATCAGGGGGTTAGATAGGGTGGACAGTGAGAGCCTTCTCCCGCGGATGGAAATAGCTAGCACGAGGGGACATAGCTTTAAACTGAGGGGTAATAGATATAGGACAGAGGTCAGAGGTAGGTTCTTTACGCAAAGAGTGGTGAGGCCGTGGAATGCCCTACCTGCAACAGTAGTGAACTCGCCAACATTGAGGGCATTTAAAAGTTGATTGGATAAGCATATGGATGATAATGGCATAGTGTAGGTTAGATGGCTTTTGTTTCGGTACAATATCGTGGGCCGAAGGGCCTGCACTGCGCTGTATCGTTCTATGTTCTATGATAGGAGTAGGCTATAGGCCACCAAATAGTAACAGGATGGTCGGGCAGGCAATAAGTAAAATGGTACAGAGGTTTTCAGTGGAGATTTTAATCTGCATATCGATTGGTTTAACTAGGTTGGTAAAGGCAACCTTGAGGAGGAGTTGAAAGAATGTGCCCGGGATAATTTCCTGCAACAGTATGTAATGGAACCTATAAGGGAACAAGCGGTCCGAGATCTGGTCCTGTGTAATGAGGCAGGATTGATTCATGATCTCATAGTTCGGGATCCTCTTGGAAGGAGCGACCACAATATGGTGGAATTTAAAATACAGTTGGAGAATGACAAGGTAAAATCAAACACTAGTGTTTTGTGCTTAAACAACGGCGATTACAATGGGATGAGAGAAGATCTAGCTAAGGTAGACTGGGAGCAAAGACTTCATGGCGAAGCAGTTGAGGAACAGTGGAGAACCTTCCGTGTGATGTTTCACAGTGTTCAGAAAAGGTTCATACCGACAAAAAAGAAAGACGGTAGAAAGGGGAAAAATCGACCGTGGATATCTAAGGAGGTGAGGTAGAGTATCAAATTGAAGGAAAAAACATACAAAGTGGCAAAAATTAGTGGGAGACTAGAGGACTGGGAAGTCTTTAGGGGACAACAGAAAGCTACTAAAAAAGCCATAAAGAAGAGTAAGGTAGACTATGAAAGTAAACTGGCTCAGAACATAAAAGCAGATCGTAAAAGCGTCTACAAATATATAAGACAAAAAAGAGTGGCTAAGGTAAATATTGGCCCTTTGGGAGATGAGAAGGGAGATTTAATAATAGGAGACGGGGGAATGGCTGAGGAGCTGAACAGGTTTTTTGGGTCAGTCTTCACAGTGGAGGACACAAATAACATGCCAGTGACTGATGGAAATAAGGATATGATAGGAGAGGACCTTGAGATGATTGTAATCACTAAGTAGGCAGTATTGGCAAGCTAATGGGGCTAAAGATAGACAGGTCTCCTGGCCCTGATGGGATGCATCCCAGCGTGTTAAAAGAGATGGCTAGGACAATTGTAAACGCACTAGTGATAATTTATCAAAATTCACTAGACTCTGGTGTGGTCCCAGAGGATTGGAAAGTCGCAAACGTGACACCACTATTTAAAAAAGGAGGTCGGCAGAAAGCGGGTAATTATAGGCCGGTAAGCTTAACTTCGGTTGTAGGGAAATTGCTGGAATCTATCATTAAGGAGGAAATAGCGGGGCACCTGGCGGGAAATTGTCCCATTGGGCAGACGCAGCATGGGTTCACAAAGGGTAGGTCGTGTCTGACTAATTTGGTAGAATTTTCTGAGGCCGTTACCAGTGCAGTAGATAACGGGGAGCCAATGGATGTGGTATATCTGGATTTCCAGAAAGCTTTTGACAAGGTGCCACACAAAAGGTTGCTGCATAAACTAAAGATGCATGTAATTGAGGGTAAAGTGGTAGAATGGGTCGAGGATTGGTTAACTAACAGAAAGCAGAGTGGGGATACATGGGTGTTTCTCTGGTTGGCAACCTGCAACTAGTGGGGTCCCTCAAGGATCAGTGTTGTGCCCGCAGTTGTTCACAATGTACATAGACGATTTGGAGTTGGGGACCAAGTGCAATGTGTCAAAGTTTGCAGACGACAGTAAGATGAGTGGTAAATCAAAAAGTGCAGAGGATACCGGAAGTCTGCAGAAGGATTTGGATAGGTTAGGCGAATGGGCTAGGGTCTGGCAGATGGAATTCTATGTTGCAAAGTGTGACGCTATCGATTTTGGGAGGAATAACAGCAGAATGGATTATTATTTAAACGGTAAATGTTAAAACATGCTGCTGTGCAGAGGGACCTGGGTGTGCTGGTGCACAAGTCGCAAAATGTTGGTGTGCAGGTGCAACAGGTGATTAAGAAGGCTGATCGAGTTTTGTCTTTCATTGCTAGAGGGATGGAGTTCAAGACTAGGAAGGTTATGCTGCAATTGTATAAGGTGTTGGTGAGGCCTCATCTAGAGTGTTCTGTTCAGTTTTGGTCTCCTTACCTGAGAAAGGACATATTGGCACTGGTGGGAGTGCAGAGGAGATTCACTAGGCTGATCCCATAGTTGAGGGGATTAGATTATGACGAGAGGTTGAGTAGACTGGGACTGTCCTCATTGGAGTTAATAAGGGGGGATCTTATTGAAACAAAAAAATTATGAAGGGAATAGATTGGATAGATGCAGGCAGGTTGTTTCCACTGGTCGGGGAAAGCAGAACTAGGGGGTATAGCCTCAAAGTAAGGGGAAGTAGATTTAGGACCGAGTTTAGGAGGAACATCTTCACCCAAAGGGTTGTGAATCTGTGGAATTCCTTGCCCAGTGAAGCAGTTGAGGATCCTTCTTTAAATGTTTTTAAGAAAAAGATAGATACCTTTCTAAAGAATAAAGGGATTCGGGGATATGGTGTACGGGCCGGAGACTGGAGCTGAGTCCACAAAGATCAGCCATGATCTCATTGAATGGCGGAGCAGGCTCGAGGGGCCAGATGGCCTACTCCTGTTCCTCGTTCTTATGATTGATTCCACCTTTAAAATGACGAACAGGGGCAGCACGCTCGCGCGCTGGAGGGGCTGCTTAGCACAGGGCTAAATCGCTGGCTTTGAAAGCAGACCAAGGCAGACTAGCAGCACGGTTCAATTCCTGTTCCAGCCTCCCCGAACTGGCGCCGGAATGTGGCGACTAGGTGCTTTTCACAGTAACTTCATTTGATGCATAATTGTGACAATAAGCTATTTTTATTTCATTTCAGTGGTTTGCAAGGTTGCCGAGTTCTCAGGTTCAACCCCGGTCTGGGTCACTGTGCGCTTGGAGTTTGCACATTCTCCCCGTTGTTGCATGGGTTTCTCCCCCAACAACGCGAATATGTGCAGGGTAGGTGGATTGGCCACGCAAATTGCCCCTTAATTGGAAAATGTGAATTGGGTACTCTATATACTTTTTTAAAGAATGGAGAACAGTTGATCCCAGGTCCCAGAAATTCAAAGCACCAATGCATTAAAAAGATCACTTTTACTGGATGTGAGAGTTGCTGGTAATGACTGAATTTATTGTCTTTCCCTAGTTGCCCTTCAGAAGGTGGTTGGTGAGCTGATTTCTTGAATCGTTGCAGACCCTGAGGTTTGGGTACACCCAACGTGCTTTCAGAGAGGAAGCTAAATGATTTTGCCCCGTTACCGTGAAGAAACGTTTAGATGGTTCCAAGTGGGAGTATTGAATGATTTGGAGGGAAATTCCAGTTTGTGATTTTCTGAAGTAGGGGCTTGCCTAATCCTTCAAAATGATAGTGGTCATAGGCCTGGAAGGTGCTGTCGAAGGAACAATTGCCAGAGGAGCTTTGTTGAGTTATTGCGCTGCAGTTTGGGATGGCTGTGGCGGAGGGATTGAATGCTTGTGGCAGGAGGAGCAATCAAGCGCACTGCTTGGTGCTGGATGCTTTCGAACTACCTGAGTGTTCTTGGAGATCTGGGAACAGCGTTTCACGTGGAAAAAAACTGGATTAATCAATTCGCCTGCGTAAACTATCTTGTTCCGAAATTTCAAAAAATGTATAATAGATAATCGTTAATGCTCTTTTCCTCCATTTAGGTAGTGAGTAATTGACAAAGTGTGATCGGTCAGTTATTGTACAGAGCTGGAATCGAACTTGGGATTCCGCAGTGTGAGAGCAGAAAGGAAACACGTGGCGCAAGCCCCTTTTCAAAACAATGAATGCAACCTCTCAACAAAATACACCCACTTCTAATTATAAATGTGCCGCTGCTTTTATTTATGCAACACATGTTTTGGAAATAATAAAAACGCCAGGCAGCTCCCACAGTCAGACAGGTTCGAACTTACAATTAAGTTGATGCTGTGAAGTAACCAGTGAGCTAAAGCTGGTTTCAAGCATGGATACATTGTATGTGAAGGATTACCGTGATCATACTCGCCGTGGTGGGTAGCATTGAGGGGAACTCCAGTGTGGTGGTGCACATCATCTCACAGCCAGACGTGACCAAAAACTTAAAAGTGCGCGAAGTACCGACAGAGGACATTCATTCCGTTTAACCTCAGCGGCTCTGTAGATTAGCAGATCATCCAATCCCACTCGACCGACCTTTCCCCAGAGGCATGAAATTGATTGCTGTCGTTTCTCGTATTGACATTTGAAAACCACTGTTGTATCTGCCTCCACCAACCTCAGAGACTGTGCAGACTAGATAACTGAACTGTATCCCCGAACATTGAATTAATTGATGGAAAAATGTAACTAAAAAATCTTATCGCGCAGTTATAATCATCTGCGAGTGCTGTGGCAACTGGAACTGATAGCAAATGACAACATAGTGGAACGACCCGGCCACTCACTCCTGCCCCAACATCCAGTTTGATCGCAGATGAGCTTCTGCCTCAATGTCATTTCCTGCCTGTTTCTCAAATCCTTTCAATCACTCAGGGACCATTGTCCATGAGAATGATAGAGGCAGACACCCATAGCAAAATTTCAAAATCACTTGGACATAGAGATAGAGTGCTCGAATCTGCAGCGTTACAGAGCTGGAAGATGGGATAGGGTCACAGAGTGCAAGAGGTTTACAGCATGGAAATAGGCCCTTCGGCCCAACTTATCCATGCCTGTGCATTCTTATGCATTCTCCCCATAACCCCTGATCCCTTTAATAAGACAAAATTGTGTGTCTCCTCTCCAACTTTAAACCGATGCCCACTTGTTTTACACTCCCCTATCTTTGGGAAAATATGTTGAGGATGTACATTACCTCTGCCTTATTAACTTTATAGACCTCGAGAATTTCTCCCCTATGCCTCCTACACTCCAGGGGAAAATGTCCCAGCGTACCAAACGCACCTTATAACTCAAACTATCAATTTACGGTAGCATCCTTGTGAAACGTTTCAGCACTATTTCTAGTTTAATAATATCATCTCTTATAATAGTGAGACCAGAACTGTACACATTATTCCAAGTGTAGACTTACTTATGTCTTGCACAACTTCAGCAAGGCGTCCAAACTCCTATATTCAATGTTCTGACCACGTGTCTGTATAACAGTAATGATGGGCACAGACACAGTAATGATGGAGCGAAGACCCTCCTTTCGTGTTATGTAGTGCCAATTATTCTTCATGTTTGCAATGGTTCCACAAAGTAACAAAGTCGCAAACTATGTCTTACTGAACAGAAAATATGGTACAATATTCTGCTCAACTTAAACCTTCACCCGAAACCAAGAGATACAAAACAGAAACAGAACAAAGGAGAGTGTTAAAGAGAGAAAGGGGGAGAGGGTGTTTAAATCCATGATAGATTGCACAACACTCCGTTCCACCTTACTGCCGCAACCACATTGTTTCTGTTTTCCTGGATTCATGCTGTTAGAAATACCTTAGATCCAGGTTCCTCTGAAGCAGAAGTTATATGATGAACTCTACCGGAATAATGCGAATCAGTTCATCTAATGTCCCAGAAATGCAAAACAGCAATGCTATAAACAGTTCACTTTTACGGGATTTGCGAGTTTCTGGTTCGGGCAGCATTTAATTCCCACCCCGAATTGCCCTTCAGTGGGTGGCGGTGAGCTGCCTTTTTCATCTGCTGCTGCCTGTGAGATGTGGGTACACCCAACCTGCTTTTAGGGAGTTCTTCTCCTTCAAGATGATAATGGTTGTGCGTTTGGAAGTTGATGTCTAAGGAACCTTGGTGAGTTACTGCAGTGCATTTTGGGATGATAAACAGGGCTGCCACAGTGCGTTTGAGGTGCAGGGATTGAATGATTCTGGAAGGGGGAGCAATTAAGCGGGATACTTGGTCCAGGATGGTGTCGAACTACTTGAGTGCTTTTCGTGATATGTGGAACACTGTATCATGTACAAAACACAAAATGGATTATTACATTTGCCTGAGTAAATAATTGTTATAGGCCAGGATTAAGAAACTCCAAACAATGTTATGAAGTCCAACTGACCGACAATCTTTAGGTTGAATTTGGCTCGGATGAACACAAGAGCCTCCCCTTCAGGTGTGATTCAACAGTCTTCCTAAACACTTTAATCAGCACAAGCTTTATTTTAAGAACTTAGTTAACATATGTCTATAAAGAAACACAGCAAGAATTATTATCAATTACAATCATAACGACACCATATACCTACAGTAATCTATGTATAATACTGAATGAATTCCCATTTAACTGTTCCAAATCCAAAGCAAAATCCCATGAACGAAAAACCACATTTCAAGGGCGTGGCCCAGCACTCTGCATTCTCACCTGAATAAGACTGACTTTTCCTGTGATTCTAATTTCGTCTCACAACCAGGTTTATAACCATTCCCGAGAGAAAACTATTTTTTTCTAATTTAGCAAAGCAGGTAACTATAATCAATGTTTTTTTTAACTGACTCAGATATTAACAGTGAAAATAGATAAACAGACCAAAACACTTCTTTTCTCTGTCTGAGTCCACAACAATCAAAATTGAAAGCGAAAGTAAAAACAACACACAGCCACAGCTCAGCTTCACCCACAAAATGACATCACTGAAGCCATGTGATGAGACAAAAACCTTTCTTAAAGGCACACTCCCACGACATAATCTCGTTTCTAAATGATAAAATCAGATAATCAATAAAGTAGATTTCGCTAATGCACGTTTCCTGCATTAAAGTTGTGAACAATGAATAAAGTTGTAAATGACAAAGTGTGAGAGAGAATATGGTGAACTGGTGTACGACAATAATCTTTCCCTCAATGTCAACAAAACGAAGGAGATTGTCATCGACTTCAGGAAGCGTAGTGGAGAACATGCCCCGGTCTACATCAATGGGAATTAAATACAAAGGCTTCAATCATTTAAGTGTCCAGATCACCAACAACCTGTCCTGATTCCCTCATGCCGATACTATAGTTAAGAAAGCTTACCAAAGACTCTACTTTCTCAGAAGACTAAGGACATTTGGCATGTCAGCTACGACTCTCACCAACGCTTACAGATGCACTATATAATGCATTCTTCCTGGTTCTTTCACAGCTTGGTATGGATCCTGTTCTTCCCCAAGACCGCAGGGAACTACAAAATGTCGTGAATGTAGCCCAATCCATCACGCAAACCAGCCTCCCATCCATTGACTCGATCTTTAATTCCCGCTGCCTTAGAAAGGCAGCCAGCATAATTACAGACCCCAAGCACCCCGGACATACCATCTTCCACTTTCTTCCGTCAGCAAAAATATACAAAAGTTTGAGGTCACTGTCATCAGACTTTTAAATGGACCTACCTTGTCTTAAGTTGATCTTTTCTCTACACCAGAGCTATAACTGTAACATTACATTCTGCAGTCGCTCCTTCTTTCCCTATGTACGGTATGCGTTCTCTGTATAGCATGCAAGAAACAATTCTTTTCACTGTAGAGTAATAATGTGAGACTAATAAATCAAATCAAAGAGGTCAGTTATTGTGCAGAGCTAGAATCGAACTTGGGTTTCCTCAGTGAGAACCAGAAAGTAAACACGTGGCACAAGCTGCATTAAAAAATAATTGTAGTGCAACCTCTAAAAAATACACCTACTGCTAATTTAGAAATCTGGGTCTGCTTTTAATCGGTGCAAACACCTGTTTTGGAAATATTAAAAACGCCAGGCAGCGCCCAAGGTGAGACAGGTTTGAACTTACAATTAAGTTGATGCTGTGAAGTAGCCAGTGAGCGAAAGCTGACGCTGGCTTCAGGCACGGATACAATGTATATAAAGCAGGCATTGTCAAAGTGGCGGTGGGGACACGCAGGTGGCTCGCGGGCGGGTGTCGGGAGGGTCACGGTGCCAGCCGTTGCGGCGTTCATCAGTGCTCATGCGGCCCGGAGTGTTGGGACCTGAACCTGGGGTCAAAGTGCGATCGCGGATGGCGGCGGCTGAAGGCGCGGTGATCACTGATAATGAACAAGGCGATGATCTTGATCTTTTTGGCATCCCTAAACATTACTCAAGTGATCTGGAGAGAGTCTATACCCCTCATGGTCTCACCATGCACTGAACTGAACGTTTGGCAAGGGAAATAATGAGAGCCATTGGAATTCATCACATCGTCGCCCTCGAAGGGTGGCTGAAAGTGTTTTGCTGCCCATTAAAACTACATTAAAACATTGAATCGATACAGTGACCAGTCAATCCCAATGACGGTTGACATCATCCGCTTGAAGAGTTCCTGTAATGATCACTGAACAGGGGAGATATTCAGGGTTTACGAACTGAGATCCGAATTCCACACTTTCCTCCTGGAGAAATTGTCCTCTCTGCTGATTCGTTTGCTGATGAAATTTGGAGGCTAACTATCATCTTTTCAATTCTAAATGAACTTAACCTCAAATAGCAAGAGAAGGATGGTGATTGCTTTCGGCTCTGTGAAGAAATCGCAGCTTTCCAAAACCCATTGAAAGTTTGGAATTGCGAGTGCAAAGCCAAAATCACCAGATGTCCCCCACACTGCCCTGGGACATCAAAGAAAACAGCATTAGTAAGGCAAGTGTAGATGGACTGGATAGGCTGACTCCAAATGAAGCTGACTGAACTTCTGCGCCTCAGTTTTGACAGCGCATTAAAAACACGGCACGAGTCAATCAAACTGTCAGCATTTTGGAGTAGCGTCTCCGAGGAGTATCGGGATCTGAGTAAAACAAGCATTTTGTTGCTTTTGCCCTTCACAACGACCTCCGTGTACGAGGTTGGATTTTCCGTCCTCACTAAGATGAAGACGCACAAAGGACCCGGCTGAAACCTGCACCCGATATGTACATAGCCCCCTCCCCCTGTGAACCTGCTTGGAGTGAGATTGTGAGGACCAAGCAGGCTCAGCTCTCGCATTAAAGGGAAGCAAAAATGTTGGGTCCCGAAGGTTGGTCGTTTGCTAAAAATGAGTCCATGTAAAAAAATTTGAAAAACAGTTAAGAAGGCAAATGCAATGTCATTCATGTCAACAGGGCTGGAATAAGACCAGGGATGTACTTCTGAGGCTGTATAAGGCCCCATTTCGAGTACTGTGAGCAGATTTGGGCATATCTAAGGAGTGCTGGCCTTGGAAACGGTCCAGAGGAGGTTCACAAGACTGATCCCTGGAATGAAGAACTTGTCGTAGGAGGAACGTTTGAGGACTCTGGGTCTGTACTCGGAGTTTAGAAGGATGAAAGGTGATCTCATTGAAACGTACAAGATACTGCGAGGACTGGATAGAGTGGACGTGGAGAGGACGTTTCCAGTTGTAGGAAAAACTAGAACCAGAGGACACCATCTCAGATTGAAGGGACGATCCTTTAAAACAGAGATAGCGAGGGTTTTTTTCACCGAGAGGGTGGTGAATCTGTGGAACTCTTTGCTGCAGAAGGCTGCGGGTCCAATTCACTGACTGCCTTTAAGGCAGAGATAGATAGATTCTTGTTTAATAAGGGGATCAGTGGTTATGAGGAGAAGTCAGGAGAATAGGGATGAGAAAACTATCAACCATGATTGAATGGCGGAGCAGATTTGATGGGCCGAGTGGCCTAATTCTGCTACAATATCTTATGGTCTCATTACAGTTATCATACTCACGTGGTGGGTAACATTGAGGGGAAACCCCAGGTGTTGGTCCATACCATTTCACAGCCAGGCGACACCAAACAACTTAAAAGTGCTTGACGTGGCGACGGAGGACATTCATTCCGTATGACCTCAGCGACAATATGGATTAGCAGATCATTCAATCACATTCGACCGCCTTTCCCCAGAGGGATGCATTTGATTCTTGTCACTCCCATTCCCTTATGAAACCGCTGTTGTATATGCCTCCACCGAAATCCCAGGCCGTGCAGACCAGATCAGAACCACTGGCTGTGGGAATCGGTTAGTAGTTCCCCGTTCGGGATGCTGGGATACGCTGGGGCTGCGTTATTGGATATAAAAGGTGAAGATGTGAGATCCGTTCGACACATCTCAAATTACGTTAGGTCCGCATAATGTGGCTCTAAATGAACTGTATCCAAGAATATAGAAAGAACTCTTGGATGGAACTTAGAAATCTTATCTTGCAGCCATATCCATCAGCAAGTAATGTGACAACTGGAACTGATAACCAATGACAACATGGGGAGACTGCACGGCCACTGACTCCTCTTCCACCATTCAATTTGATCATAGCTGAGCTTCTGCCTGAATGTCATTTCCTACCTGTTCCTCAGATCCTTTCATTCTCTTAAAGATCATTGTCCATAAAAATAATGGATGGCGACACCAACAGCAACATTTCAAACCGATTTGGCCAGACAGAGGATGTGCTCGAATCTGCTGCATTCCAGAGATGGAAGGTGGGATAGAGTCATACAGGTTTGCAGCATAGAAACAGACCCGTAGGTTCAACTTGCAAATGTCGCTCAGTTTTTACCAGTACGCCTGTCCTAATTGCCCTCATTTCGCCCATATCCCGCTGTACTCATCTTACCCATATAACCATCAAAACGCTGTTTAAAAAGCAAAATTGTAACCGCCTCGATTACTGCGAATTACAGATCGTTCCAGACACTCATCGCCTTCAGTGTGAACAAATTGCCCTCTCTACACTTTTGTATCTCTCCCGTCTCACCTTAAACCTATTCCCTCTAGTTGTCGACTCCCTACCTCTGGGAGAAAAGTGTTGTCTATGTACCTCATCTATGCGCTTCATTATTTTATAGACCTCTATAATTTCAACCCTAAAACTCCAAAGATCCACCAGGAAAAAGACCCATTCGATTCAGTCTTTCCTGACAACTCAAACCATTAAGTACCGCTAGCACAATTCTATATCTTTTCTGCCCTTTTACTGGTTTAATAATGTCGTTTCTCTAACAGAACTTTACACCGTATTCCAAGTGTGACCTTACTTATGTCGTTTAAAACTTCAACAAGACGTCCCAACTCCTGTATTCAATGTCCAACCATGTGCCTGTATCACAGTAATGAGGGGCACAGACACAGTAATGATGGAGCATTTCAGTGTTGTGAAATTCCAAGTACACTTCATGTTTGCAGTGGTTCCAAAAAACAACAAAGTCACAGAATGTGTCTGACTGGAACAATATGTCGAAGAATATTCTGCTCAGGGGAACTGCAGAAAATCAAACCTTCACCCGATACCAAGAGAAAGAAAACAGAAACAGAAACAGAACGAAGGAGAGTGTTAAAGAGAGCAAGGGGGAGAGCGTTTGAAGCCAGGTTAGATTGCACCCCAAACCCTTCCACTATACTGCATCAAGCACTTTGTTTCTGTGTACCAGGAGTCCTGTTGTTAGAAATACCTCAGACCCAGGTTCCTCTGAAGCAGAAGTAACATGATGCACTCCACCGGAAGAATTGTGAACAGTTCATAATAATAATAGCAATCGCTTATTGTCACAAGTAGGATTCAATGAAGTTCCTGTGAAAAACGCCCAATTGTCACATTCCGGCGCCTGTTCGAGGAGGCCGGTTCCGGAATTGAAGCCGCGCTGCTCACATTGTTCTGCATTAGAAGCCAGCTGTTTAGCCCACTGTGCTAAACCAGTTCCAGAAATTCAAAGCATTAAAGAGATCACTGTTATGGCATTTGCGAGTTGCTGGTTCGGGCAGTATTTAATTCCCATCTCTAGTTCTTCTCGAGAAGGAGGTGGTGAGCTGCCTTCTTGAACCGCTGAATCCATGAGGTGCAGGTACACCCACCGTGCTTTTAGGGAGGGAGTTTCAGGAATTTTTCCCGGTGCCGTGAAGGAACGATTCTATGATTCCAAGTGGGAGTTGTGTGTGACTTCAGGGAAGACCTCCACCTACGGCCTTTTGTTGTCCTTCCAATGGATAGTGGTTGTGGATTTGGAAGGTGCTGGCTCAGGAACCTTAATTTGCAGTGCATTTTGGGATGGATTGCAGCGCTGCCACTGTGCGTCCGCGGTGGAGGGAGTCAATGTTTCTGGAGTGAGCGCAATCAGGCGGGGTGCTTGATCCTGGGTGGTTCCGAATGTCTTGAGTGTTCTTGCAGATATGGGGTAGAGTGTGTCACGTGAAAAACACAAAATGGATTCAATAATTTGCTTGAGTAAACATCCTCTTTTTCAAATCAAAAATGAGATAATCCATAAAGAAGGTATTCTTAATGCACATTTCCTCCATTTAAGTGGTGAACAATTGACAAAGTGCAATAAATAACTCCTCAGGGAATCTTCTTAATCCAAACAAAATTGCATTCGCCCAAGCTTTTACAATGCCAAATTGCATTTCAACCTAAGATTTTTCTTTATCCATGACTGCAGCAGTCGCGCACACCCTGGAACCCAGGCTCTTGGTTATTGGGCAGAGCTGGATTAGATTGGAATGGTTTATTGTCACCTGCTCCGGGGTACAGTGACAAGCATTGTTCTGCGTACAGTTCACACAGATTATTCCGGAAATGAAAAGAAAATACATCGGGTAAACATAAACTACACAATGTAAATATATAGACACTGGCATCGGGTGAAGCACGCAGGTGTAGTACTACGCAGTAGAGAAGCGTGCGAATAGATCAGACCAGTCCATAAGAGGTTCGTTTAGGAGTCTGGTAACAGCGGGTAAGAAGCTGTTTTTGAGTCTGTTCGTGCGTGTTCTCAAACTTTTGTACCTCCTGCCCGATGGAAGAGGTTGGAAGAGTGAGTAAACCGGATGTTAGGGGTATCTGATTCTGCTGCCCGCTTTCCCAAGGCAGCGGTAGGTGTAGACAGAGTAAATGGACGGGAGGCGGGTTCGCGTGATGGACTGGATGTGTTCACGACTGTTTGTAGTTTCTTACGTTCTTACGACGAGTAGGTGATATAGCAGGCTAGATAGGATGCTTTCTATGGTGCACTTACTAAAATCGATAAGAGTCAGTGTGGACATGCCGAATTTTCTTAGTTTCCTGAGGACGTATAGGCGCTGCAGTGCTTTCTTGGTCTGAGCGTCGACCAAGGACATATGATCTGTATGTGCACACCTAATAATTTGAAGCTGTAAACCATCTCCACCACGGCTTCGTTGATGCAGAGAGCTGTGTATAAAATACTTCACTTCCTGAAGTCAATGACCAGCTCTTCAGTTTTGCTGACATTGAGGGTGAGATTATTGTCGTTAAACCACACCACTGGGTTCTCCATCTCCGTCCAGTATTCTGGCTCATCGCTGTTCGAGATCCTACCCAGTATAGCTGTATGGTCAGCAATCTTGTCTGGCACTGTTTACACAGACTGACTCTTTTTACAGCAGGTTGCGGTTCACACAAACACTGTTTACAGTACGCACTGTTTGCATATACTATTTATAGCAGGTACGGTTTATATAAACACTGTTTACTGTATGGCACTGTTTACGTCGACTTTAGAGCAGTGTACGGTTTACATACACACTGTTTACTGCAGTACGCTGTTTACATAGACTATGTTTACAACAGTGGTACGGTTCCCATAAACAATGTTTACTGCAGGTCCAGTAAACATAGACTCTGCTTACAGCAATGTCCGGTTTAAATATTGTTTACTGTAGGGCACTGTTTAAATTGACTATGTTTACATTAGGCACTGTTTACATAGACTGTTTAAAACAGTGTACGGTTTACATTAACGCTGTTTACAGCAGGCCACTGCTTACATAGACTATTTACAGCAGTGTACGGTTTACATAAACAATGTTTACTGCAGGGCACTGTTTGCATAGACTATTTACAGCAGTGTACGGTTTACATAAAGACTGTTAACTATCCGGCACTGTTTATATAGCCTGTTTACAACAGGGCACTGTTTTCTAGACTGTTTCCAGTGTATACCGTTTATATAAACACTGTTTACTGTTGTGCTATATTTACATAGACTCTGTTTTCAGTCGTGTACGGTTTACTTAAACACTGATAACTGTAGGTCACTGTATACAGAGACTATTTACAGCAGTGTACGGTTTACAATAAGATTGTTTACTGTACGGCACTGTTTCCATAGTCTCCGTTTGCAGAAATGTCCGGTTTAAGTATACTGTTTAATGCAGGACACTGTTTAAATAGACTATATAAACTACAGGGCACATGTACAAAGATTGTTTGCAGTAGCGTACGGTTTACATAAACATTGTTTCCAGTAGCGCCCTGTTAGGATGACTGTTTAGTGTAGGGCACTGTTTACATAGACTCTTTTACAGCAGTGTATGGTGTACTTTCACCCTGTTTTCTGTAGGGCACTGTTTACATAGACTATGTTACTGTAGGGCACAGTTTAAATATTGTTTACTTTAGTGCACTGTGTACATAGTCTTTGTTTATAACAGTGTACATTTTACATATGCACGGTTTACTTCAGGGCACTGTTTGCACAGACTCTGTTTACAGTAGTGTACAGTTTGCTTTCACTCTGTTTACTGCAGGGCCCTGTTTACGTAGACTCTGTTTACAGCAGTGTACCGTTTACATATACACTGTTTAGTGTAGTCCTCTGATTACTCAGACATTGTTTACAGCAGAGTACGATTTACAGAAACACTGTTTACTGGAGGGCACTGATTACATAGACTCTTTTTACAGCAGTGTACGGTTTACATTAACACGTTTTACTAGAAGGCATATTTCACAAAGGGTCTGTTTACTTTAATGTAAGGATTACTTTCACTCTGTTTACTGTATGGTGCTTTTTAAATACTGTTTACTGGAGGGCACTTTTACACAGGCTGTTTCCAGTAGTGTACGATTTAATTTCTCTGTTTACTGTAAGGCACTGTTTTCACCGACTTTCCTTCCAGCAGTGTACATTTTACATACACACTGTTTCCTGTTGGCAATGTTTACATAGACTGTTTACTGTAGGCCATTGCTTAAATACTGGTTACTGTTTGGCACATTTTATATAGACTCTGTTTACTGTATGGCAGTGTTTAAACACTGTTTACTGTAGGGCATTGTTTGCGTAGACCCTTTTTATAGCAGTTACGATTTACATAAACACTGTTTACTGGAGGGCACTGTTTACAATGACTCTTATTACAGCAGGGTACGGTTTTTAAAAACTGTTAACAGTAAGGCACTCTTCACATAGACTCTGCTGACAGCACTGAATGGTTTACATTGACGCTGTTGATTGCCGGGCACTGTTTACATAGAGTCTGTTTTCCAGCAGAGTGCGGTTTACGTTGGCAGTGTTTACTGTAGGGCGTTGTTTACATAGACGCGGTTTGCAGTTGCGTCCGGTTTGCATTAACACTGTTTACAGTAGGACACTGTTTAATAGACTCTGTTTACAGCAGTGTACGGTTCACATAAACACTGTTTATTGTAGGGTACTGTTTACATTCACTCTGTTTACAGCAGTGTACATTTTACATACACACTGTTTACAGTAGGACACTGTTTAATAGACTCTGTTTACAGCAGTGTACGGTTCCTATAAACACTGTTTATTGTAGGGCACTGTTTACATTCACTCTGTTTACAGCAGTGTACATTTTACATAAACACTGTTTATAGTAGGACACTGTTTAATAGACTCTGTTTACAGCAGTGTACGGTTTACATAAATACTATTTACTGAAGGGGACTGTGAGATAGACTCTGTTTACAGCAGGCTACGGCTTATATAAACACTTTTTACTGCAGGTAACTGTTTTCATGGACTCTGATTACAGCAGCGCATGGTTAACTTTCACTCTGTTTATTGTAGACCATGTTTACATAGACCATGTTTACTGTATTGTACGGTTTACGCAAAAACTGTTTACAGTAGGGCACTGTTTACCTAGACTCTGTTTACAGTAGTGTATGGTGTACTTTAACTCTGTTTACTGTAAGGCACTGTTTACATAGACTCTATTTACAGGAGTGTACGGTTTACTATTGGGCACTGTTACATAGACTCTATTTAGAGCTGACATAAACACTATTTACTGTAGGGAACTGTTTACATGGACTTTGTTTACAGCAGTATATATTTTAAATAAACTGTTTACTGTAGAGCACCGTGTATATAGAATCTGTTTCCAGCAGTATACCGTTTACTTAAACACTGTTTGCTGCAGTGCTATATTTACAAAGACTCTGTTTACATTGACTCTATTTAGAGCTGATATTGCTGACATAAACACTATTTACTGTAGGGAACTGTTTACATAGACTCTGTTTACAGCAGTGCATGGTTCTCTTTCTCTCTGTTTACTCGAGGGCACTGTTTACATAGACGAGGTTTTCCGTATTGTATGGTTTACGTAACCACTGTTTATTGGGGGGCACTGTTTAAATAGACCATGTTTACAGCAGTATATATTTTAAATAAACTGTTTAATGTAGAGCACCGTTTATATAGAATCTGTTTCCAGCAGTATACCGTTTACATAAACACCGTTTGCTGCAGTGCAATATTTACAAAGACTCTGTTTACAGTAGTGTATGATTTACATTAACATTGTTTCCTATAAAGCACTGTGTACATAGACTCTGTTTGCAGTATTGTACGGTTTACATAAGTATTGTTGACAGTTGCGCACTGTTTACATACACTGTTTAGCGTAGGGAACTGTTTACATTTGTCACTGTTTACAGCAGTGTACGATTTACATAAACACTGCTTACTGTCGGGCACTGTTTACACAAACACTGCCTACTGTAGTGCACTCTTTACACATACTCTTATTACAGCAGGTTACGGTTTTCAAAAACGTTTTACTGTAGGGCACTGTTTACATAGACTCCACGGACAGCAGTGCATGGTTTTCACAGACACTGTTTACTGCGGGACACTGTTTACATAGACTCTGTTTACAGCAGAGTACGGTTTCCGTCGGCCTTGTTTACTGTAAGGCGCTGTTGACATAAACGCTGTTTGCCGCGGTGCCCGGTTTACATTAGCTGTTTACTGCAGGGCAATGTTTACATGGACTTTGTTTAGAGCAGTATATGATTTAATAAACTCTGTTTAATTTAGGGTATTGTTCACATCGAGTTTCTTTTACAGTGGTGTACGGTTCACATAAATAATGGTTGTTGTAGGGTACTGTTTACATTCACTCTGTTTACAGTAGTTTACATTTTACATAAAACACTTTTTACAGAAGGACACAATTTACATATACTCTCTTTACAGCACTGTACAGTTTACACGAACAATATTTACTGGAAGGCACTGTTTACATAGACTGTTTACAGTAGTGAAGAGTTTACATAAAGACTATATACTGAAGGGGGCGGTGAGCTCGTATTTGAGACAGTTCTATAAACATTCCATTATCAATGCGATGTATTACTGCTCCTAATTTGCAGAGTGTCTGTCTGCCTAATAGGGTCAGGTGTCGCCAGTTCCGGTTCATTCTTCCTGGGAGTTAAACGCTTCTTGGCCCCTTGCACGATAGCCTCTTTCCCTGTATTTCCAACCAGTGTTCGAGGGACTCATTTCCTTCGCTCAAATGATTATCATTATTGGGAACCCAGCCCCCTTTTATGCCGGGTGGGATCCCATACTTCAAAGCAAAGATGCACCATAAGAGTATTTTAGTAGCAGCAAAACATTCCCTGGGAGGGGCTATGAATAGCACACATTTTAGTCCATTTCCAATGATTGATTTTATAGGCATTAGCTATTCTTAGAGACGTATATTTTCTCTTTGTCAATTCAGAAAAGATCAACTGTCTGCTGAAATGGTTAATGTTTCCTGCAGAATCTAAGGGGCAGAGAACTTGGCATGATGCCATTTACGTTTTTTCACGTAATCTAAAACTTAGTCATATTCAATTACTTTTATTCGTAAAGGCACTTTCTTTCTTTTAAACTGATCGTAATTTCCAATGTTTCCGTTCATTCGAGAAATCTCAACAAAAATCACTCAATTTATAATCTCTGACTCACAAAGACAGACGATAAAAAATACAACCCACTTCATGCTTTGACTAAAATCAATTGGTTCGACAAAACACACAGATTCTCACAGCTCACAAATATCACAGTTAACCGTTAGCCTTATCTCACGGCTACAGACAAATCTCGTTTTTAACTTAATCTTCTATTTACTTTTACTCCCCTGTTTTTTTATTCCGAAAGGGGGTCAGCTTCATTAGATTCCTATGCGGGACATATAGGTTTACCAACCTCATTCCGGTGCTTCACGATTGTTTATTTTTTTATTTATTTCAGTCTCTAAGGCACCTTTTTCTTCCCATGCAGCTCTCATTAATTTATTAACTAAGATAACTCTCCGAGCATGAGTCACTGGCCAGTAATTAAGGCTGCCGAGCCGCAGACCCCCCCCCCCCCCTTTCAGCTGGGGTCGCGCTGTAGCTCTCTCCCTTTCAGCTGAGAGAGTCCTGTTTAGAGATTCGTTTCGGGGTTCACGTCCCGTTAAATTCAGGAAACTGCACCGACTGCGCCAATTTGTCGTGAAAATCATAATGAAGACAAATTCCTCGAGGTTCGATTTAAGGAAATTTATTTACATAAATATACTTGTGGCGAGAGAGTGTTTCAGCTGCAAAGCCAAGGCACTGCACTCTGAGTTCTGCCGTCAAAAACCATTATATTTATAGGCTGAAATAAACAAATTTGAAGAGATAAAGCTTGGGAACATACGCAAGACGAAATATGAATGTTTTGCCCTTGGTTTAAAAACAATTCGAGTCCGCGTTTTGTTGTCCTTCGGAAGAACAACTTATTATCATAACAAGGCCAGTACCACATACTAAGCAGTATTTGGTTTACATTACTTGACCTCCTTATTTTCGCTCAAAAGCAGTGGTAAAATATAGTTAATATTCCCAGCATGCTTCTAAATTGGTAACTCATTCACTTCCTTCCACACTTACCGACACACAAAGAGTTAAGTTTCTCCCAGCTGCTGCTAATTGGAGCAGTTTCCTTCCCAGCCAATCAGGTCACTGCTTTGCTGTGATGTCACTCTTCAAGGTAAGTTTTTAAAGAGGAAAACGTACCTTCCCGACAGACCCGTGGCCACTGCTCCCGCCGAAAATCTGAAGGCTGCTTCTCCGGCAGCTGTGTCCCCGCCGCTCTCCTCGCGTTCTTTTATCCTCGCTCCCCGCTCCCCTCCTCGTGCCCTTTTATCCTGTGTCTCCGCCGCTCTCCTCGTGCTCTTTTATCCTGTGTCCGCGCCCCTCTCCTCGCGCTCTTTCACTGTGTACCCGCCGCTGTCCTCGTGCTCTTTCACTGAGTCCCCGCCACTCTCCTCGCGCTCTTTCACTGAGTCCCCGCCACTTTCCTCGCGCTCTTTCACTGTGTCCCCGCCGCTCTCCTCGCGCTCTTTCACTGAGACCCCGCCGCTCTCCTCGCGCTCTTTCACTGAGTCCCCGCCGCTCTCCTCGCGCTCTTTCACTGAGTCCCCGCCGCTCTCCTCGCGCTCTTTCACTGTATACCCGCCGCTCTCCTCGTGCTCTTTCACTGAGTCCCCGCCACTCTCCTCGCGCTCTTTCACTGAGTCCCCGCCGCTCTACTCGCGCTCTTTCACTGAGTCCCCGCCACTTTCCTCGCGCTCTTTCACTGTGTCCCCGCCGCTCTCCTCGCGCTCTTTCACTGAGTCCCCGCCGCTCTCCTCGCGCTCTTTCACTGAGTCCCCGCCACTTTCCTCGCGCTCTTTCACTGAGTCCCCGCCGCTCTCCTCGCGCTCTTTCTCTGAGTCCCCGCCGCTCTCCTCGCGCTCTTTCTCTGAGTCCCCGCCGCTCTCCTCGCGCTCTTTCACTGAGTCCCCGCCGCTCTCCTCACGCTCTGTCACTGAGTCTCCGCCGCTCTACTCGCGCTCTTTCGCTGTGTCCCCGCCGCTCTCCTCGCGCTCTTTCACTGAGTCCCCGCCACTTTCCTCGCACTCTTTCACTGAGTCCCCGCCGCTCTCCTCGCGTTCTTTCACTGAGTCCCCGCCACTTTCCTCGCACTCTTTCACTGAGTCCCCGCCGCTCTCCTCGCGCTCTTTCTCTGAGTCCCCACCGCTCTCCTCGCGCTCTTTCACTGTTTCCCGCCGCTCTCCTCGCGCTCTTTCACTGAGTCTTCGCCGCTCTCCTCGGGCTCTTTCTCTGAGTCCCCACCGCTCTCCTCGCGCTCTTTCACTGTGTCCCCGCCGCTCTCCTCGCGCTCTTTCACTGAGTCCCCGCTGCTCTCCTCGCGCTCGTTCCCTGAGTCTCCGACGCTCTCCTCGCGCTCTTTCACTGAGTCTCCGCCGCTCTCCTCGCGCTCTTTCACTGAGTCCCCGCCGCTCTCCTCGCGCTCGTTCCCTGAGTCTCCGACGCTCTCCTCGCGCTCTTTCACTGTGTCCCCGCCCCTCTCCTCGCGCTATTCACTGTGTCTCCGCCGCTCTCCTCGCGCTCTTTCACTGAGTCTCCGCCGCTCTCCTCGCGCTCGTTCCCTGAGTCTCCGCCGCTCTGCTCGCGCTCTTTCACTGTGTCCCCGCCGCTCGCCTCGCGATCTTTCACTGCAGGCTGTGACGTCACGGTTCAACTCCTTTCCACTTCTACCTGCCCTCGAGTCTCCCTCCTGATATTTACTCGGCTGGGATCCTTACAGTGATTGTCTTTTTTTCGGTTAGAGGAGGAGGTAGGGAGGGAAACACTGAAGAATTGACTCGGGTTAACTGTCACTCGACAACAGCTTCTCCACAAACCACCTTCAAAGTGTACAGAGCTGGAATCGAACTTGGGTTTCCGCAGTGTGAGATCAGAAAGTAAACACGTGGCACAAGCCCCTTTTTAAAACAGATCAACGCAACCTCGAAACAAAATACACCTACTTCTAATTATAAATGTGCTGCTGCTTTTATTTAAGCAACACATGTTTTGGGAATATTAAAAACGCCAGACAGCGCCCACGGTGAGACAGGTCCGAACTTACAATTAAGTTGATGCTGTGAAGTAACCAGTGAGCTAAAGCTGACGCTGGCTTTGAACATGGACACATTGTATATAAATGATTACCGTGATCATACTCGCCGTGGTGGGTAACATTGATGGGAAACTCCAGTTGTTGGTGCACATCATCTCACAGCCAGACGTGACCAAAAACATAAAAGTGCGTGAAGTACCGACAGAGCACATTTATTCCGTTTAACCTCAGCGGCTCTTTAGATTAGCGGTTCATTCAATCCCACTCGATCGACCTTTCCCAAGAGGCATGCATTTGATTCCTGTCATTTCTCGCATTGACATTTGAAAGCCACTGTTGTATCAGCCTCCACCAATCTCACAGGCAGTGCAGACTAGATAACTGAACTGTATCCCAGAACATTAAAATAATTATTCGAAAGATATAACTTAAAAATCTTATCTCGCAGTTATATTCACCTGCGAGCTGCGAGAGCTGTGGCAACTGGAACTGATAGCAAATTACAACAGTGCCACTCACTCCTGCCCCAACGTTAAGTTTGATCACAGCTGAGCTTCTGCCTCAATGTCATTTCCTGCCTGTACCTCAGATACTTTCATTCCCTCAAAGTTCACTGTCGATAAGAAAAATGGAGGCAGACACCCACAGTAAAATTTCAAACCGATTTGGACATATAGATGGAGTTCTCGAATCTGCAGCGTCACAGATCTGGAAGGTGGGACAGGTCATAGGGTCATCGAAGTTTACAGCATGGAAATAGACCCTTCCGCCTAACTTGTTCATGCCTCCCAGTTTTTACTGCACAAAGCCTGTCCAATTGCCCACAATTGGTCATATCCCTCTGTACCCACCTTCTCCATATAATTATCTAAATGATTTTTAAAGGCATAATTGTAGACGCCTCTATCACTGCCTCTGCCAGCTCGTTCCAGACACTCACCACCCTCTGTGTGAAACAATTGTTCTTCTGGACCCTTTTGAATCTCCCCTCTCACGTTAAACCTATGCCCTCTAGTTTTGAATTCCACTAACCTTGGGATAATCTACTTCATCTGTGCCCCTCATTATTTTATAGCCGACGTCAAGATCACCCCTACCCTCCAAAATGTTCCAGTCTATCCAGCCGCTCAGTTTAACTCAAACCATCAAGTCCGGTAGCAGCCTAGCAAATCTTTTCTGATCTCCAGCCAAGTTAATAACATCCTTTCTATATTAGGGTGACCAGAACTGTACACAGTATTCGAAGTGTGTTCTTCCCAATGTCCTGTAGAACGTCAGCAAGACGTCCCAACTCCTGTATTCAATAATCTGACCATGTACTGTAGAATAGTAATAACGGGCACAGAAATATTAATTGTGGAACAAGGAACCTCCTTCAGTGTTGTGAATTTCCAATTATTCATCATGTTTGCAGTGGTTCCAAAAAACAACGAAGTCGCAGAATGTGTCTGACTGGAAAAAATGTAGAAGAATATCTTGCACAAGAGCCCCACAGCAAATCAAATCTTCACCCGATACCAATAGAAACAAAACAGAAACAGAGTAAAGGAGAATGGTAAAGAGTGAAAGGGGGAGAGAGCGTTTACTGCTGGAGTATATTGCACACCACTCCCTTCCACCTCACTGCAGCAAGCACGTTGTTTCTGTCTTCAAGGATTCATGCTGTTAGAAATACATGATATTCAGTTTCCTCTGAAGCAGAATTTACCGGATTCATTGCACCGTTAGAATGACAAACGGGCAGCACGATGGCCCAGTGGTTAGCACTGCTGCCTCACGACGCCGAGTTCTCAGGTTCGATGTCGGCTCTGGGACACTGTCCGTGTGGAGTTTGCACGTTTCCCCCGTGTTTGCGTGGGTTATGCCTTCACAACCCAATGGTGAATCCAAGGAACACATCCGCCACCTTAACAGACTGATCAAGACCTTGGATCCAGATCTTCAGAGCACCCTACGTGCTCTCATCCCACGTACTCCCCGCATTGGAGATCTCTACTGCCTCCCGAAAATACATAAGGCCAACACACCAGGCCGCCCTATCGTTTCAGGCAATGGGACCCTGTGTGAGAACATCTCTGGCTACATCGAGGGCATCTTGAAACCCATCGTACAAGGTACACCCAGCTTCTGTCGGGACACGACGGACTTCCTCCAGAAACTCAGCACCCATGGACCAGTTGAACCAGGAACATTCCTCGTCACAATGGACGTCTCGGCACTCTACACCAGCATCCCCCATGACGACGGCATTGCTGCAACAGCCTCAGTACTCAACACCAACAACTGCCAATCTCCAGACGCAATTCTGCAACTCATCCGCTTCATTCTGGATCACAACGTCTTCACCTTCGACAACAAGTTCTTCATTCAGACGCACGGAACAGCCATGGGGACCAAATTCTCACCCCAATACGCCAACATCTTCATGCACAAGTTTGAACAGGACCTACTCACCGCACAGGACCTTCAACCGATGTTATACACCAGATACATCGATGACATTTTTTTCCTTTGGACCCACGGCAAAGAATCACTGAAACGACTACACGATGACATTAATAAGTTCCATCCAACCATCAGACTCACTATGGACTACTCTGCAATATCAGTTGCATTCTTGGACACACTAGTCTCCATCAAGGACGGTCACCTCAGCACTTTGCTTTACCGCAAGCCCACGGATAACCTCACGATGCTCCACTTCTCCAGCTTCCACCCTAAACACATTAAAGAAGCCATCCCCTATGGACAAGCGCTCCGTAAACACAGGATCCCCTCAGACGAGGAGGAGCGTAACAGATATCTACAGACGTTGAAAGATGCCGTCGTACGAACGGGATATGGCACTCGACTCATCGATCGACAGTTCCAACGCGCCACAGTGAAAAACCGCACCGACCTCCTCAGAAGACAAACATGGGACACAACCGACAGAATACCTTTCGTCGTCCAGTACCTCCCCGGAGCGGAGAAACTACGTCATCTTCTTCACAGCCTTCAACACGTCATTGCTGACGATGAACATCTTGCAAGGTCATCCCCACACCCCCACTACTTGCCTTCAAACAACCGCGCAACCTCAAACGAACCATTATTTGCAGCAAACTACCCAGTCTTCAGAACAGTGACCACGACACCACACAACCCTGCCATGGCAATCTCTGCAAGACGTGCCAGATCATTGACATGGATACCACTATTACACGTGAGAACACCACCCACCAGGTACGAGGTACATACTCGTGCGACTCGGCCAACGTTGTCTACCTCATACACTGCAGGAAAGGATGTCCCGAAGCGTGGTACATTGGCGAGACCATGCAGACGCTGCGACAACGAATGAACGGACATCGCGCAACAATCACCAGGCAGGAATGTTCCCTTCCAGTCGGGGAACACTTCAGCAGTCAAGGGCATTCAGCCTCTGATCTCCGGGTAAGCGTTCTCCAAGGCGGCCTTCAGGACGCGCGACAATGCAGAATCGCCGAGCAGAAAATTATAGCCAAGTTCCGCACACATGAGTGCGGCCTCAACCGGGACCTGGGATTCATGTCGCATTGCATTCATCCCCCACCATCTGGCCTGCGAAATCCTACCAACTGTCCTGACTTGATACAATTCACACCTCTTTAACCTGGGGTTACCCCATCTCTGGATCTGTAAAGATGTAATCACCTGCTAATGGTCGCATTTCATGCATTGTTTGGCATCTTTGAATTTGTCTATATATGTGTTTCTGGAACAGACCTCTTCATTCACCTGAGGAAGGAGCAGCGCTCCGAAAGCTAGTGACATCGAAACAAACCTGTTGGACTTTAACCTGGTGTTGTAAGACTTTGTACGGAGTAAATCTCCTTCATGCAGTATTCCACCATTTAAGTTGTGAATGATTGACAGAGTGTGATAGGTCAGTTATTGTGCAGAGCTGGAATAGAACTTGTCTTTCCCCAGTGAGAGGCCAGAAAGCAAACACGTGGCACAGCCGCTTTTAAAAATAATTGTAAAGCAACCTCAGAAAAGATAGACCTCCCTCTAATTATTAAATGTGCGTCTGCTTTTATTGGGAGCAACACAGATGTTTTCAATATTAACAGCACAGACAGCGCCCAGGGTCAGACAGATTGGAACTTACAATGAAGTTGATGCTGTGAAGTAAGCAGTGAGCTAAAGCGGGCGCTGGGTTCACACATGGACACAGTGAATAGAAAGGATTACAGTGAGAATACTCGCGGTGCTGGGGAACTTGGAGGGAACCTGCAGGCGTTGGTCCACATCATCTCAGAGCCAGAAGACATCCAAAGCATTAAAACTGGGTGAAGTACCGAAGGAGGACATTGATTCCGTTTGACCTCAGCGGCGCTATAGATGAGCAGATCATTCAATGCGACTGGAGCGCCCTTTCCCTGGAGACATACATTTGATTTCTGTCACTCCTACCATTCCCTGTGAAACCACTGTTGTATCTGCCGGTACCAGTGTCCCAGGCCGTGCAGACCAGATCAGAATCACTCGCTGTGTGAATCGTTTAGAAGCAGTTTTCCCTTAGGGATGATTAGATTGGCTGGAGTTGGGTTATTTGGAATAAAAGACGATGAGGTGAGATTCGCTCCACACATTTAAGATGATAAAATGGTGGATAATCTGGATGTAAATGAATTGTTTCCATGAACAATATAAATATCTGTTGGAAAGATGTAACTGAAATATATGATCATGCAGCTACATTCATCAGCCAGTATTGCAGAGCAGGAACTGATAACAAATGGCAACATGGGGAGACTACACGGTCACTCACACCTCCTCCACCATTCAATTGAATCACTGCTCAGCTTCTGCCTCAATGCCATTTCCCGCTTGTTCCTCACATCCTTTCATTACCTCATTTTCTGTAAGGATAATGGAGGCAGGCACCCAAAGCATTTCAAACCGAGTTGGACATTTACGGCCATAAGACCATAAGACACAGGAGCTGAACTTTGTCACTCGGCCCAGCGAGCCTACTCCGCCATTCAATCATGGCTGATATGTTTCTCATCCTCATTCTCCTACCTTCTCACCTTCTCCCCATAACCCCTGATCTCCTTATTAACCAAGAACCTATCTGTCTCTGTCTTAAAGACACTCAGTGATTTGGCCTCCACAGCCTTCTGTGGCAAAGAGTTCCACACATTCAGTACCCTCTGGCTGAAGACATTCTTCCACGTCTCTGTTTTAAAGCATCGTCCCGTTAGTCTGAGATGGTGTCCTCTGGTTCTAGTTTTTCATGCAAGTGGAAACATCCTGTCCACGTCCACTCTATCCAGGCCTCGCAGTATCCTGGAAGTTTCAATAAGATCCCCCTCATCCTTCTAAACTCCAACGAGTACAGACCCAGAGTCCTCAACCGTTCTCATACGACAAGCTCTTCATTCCAGGGATAGTTCTAGTGAACCTCCTCTGGATCCTTTCCAAGAGAACCATATCCTTCTTCAGATACGGTGCCAAAACTGCTCACAATACGCCAAATGAGGTCTGACCAGAGCCTGAGACAGCGTCAGAAGTACATCCTTGCGCTTGTACTCTCACCCTCCCGACATGAATGCTAACATTGCAATTGCCTTCCTAACTGCCGACTGAACCTGCACGTTAACCTTAAGAGAATCGTGAACAAGGCCTCCCAAGTCCCTTTGTGCTTCTGCATTCCGAAGCATTCCCACATTTGGAAAATAGTCAATGCCTCCATTCCTCCTTCCAAAGTGCATAAACTCACGCTTTTCCACATTGTATTCCATCTGCCAATTCTTTGCACAGTCTCCTAACTTCAAAGTCCTTCTGCAGCCCCCGCCCACCCCCCTCCCCACCCTCCCACACCCCGCTTCCTCAATACTACCTGTCCCTCTACAGATCCTCGCATCATCGGCAAACTCTGCAACACTGCCTTCGGATCCTTCTTCCAGATCATTAATGTATATTGTGGCAAGTTGTGGTCCCAGCACAGACCCCTGAGGGACACCACTAGTCACAGGCTGCCATCCTGGAAAATACCCCTTTATTCCCACTCTCTGCCTTCTGCCAGTCAGCCAATTCTTTTTCCATCCCAGGATGTTACCCTGAACACCATGGGCTCTTAACCAATTTAACAGTCTCCTATGCGGCACCATGTCAAAGGCCCTCTGGAAATCTAAATAAACCACGTCCACTGGTTCTCGTTTGTCTAACTTCCTTGTTACTTCCTCAAAGAACTCTAACAGATTTGTTAGACATGACCTCCCCTTGACAAAGCCGAGCTGACTCAGTCCTATTTTATCCTGCACTTCCAAGTACTCCGCAATCTCATCCTTAATAATGGATCTAAAATCTTACCAATGACCGAAGTCAGGCTAACCGGACTTTAATTTCCCGCCTTCTGCCTCCCTCCCTTCTCAAACAGCGGCGCTAAACTAGTACTTTCCATTCCTCTGGGACCCTTTCTGCCTTCAGTGATTCCTGAAAGATTCCCGCCACTGCCTCCACATTCTCCTCAGCTATCTCTTTTCGAACCCTGGGATGTAGTCCATCCGTCCAGGTCATTCATCCACCTTCAGACCTTTCAGTTTCCGCAGAACCTTCTCCTTAGTGATGGCCACGGCACTCCCCTCTGCCCCCTAGCTCTCCTGGAGCTCTGGCATCCCACTGGTGGCTTCCAACGTGAAGAATGATGCAAAATAACTATACAGTTATACCTGTTATTACTTCACAAATCACATTTTACAGTGGTCCAATGTCTTTTTCTTGTCTCTCTCTTACCTTTTATATATTGAAAAAATATCTTCCTATCGTCTTTTACATTACTAACCAGCTTGCACTCATACTTCATCTCCTCCTCGTTTATTGCTTTTTCAATTGTCCTCTGTTCGCTATTAAAGTCTTCCCAATCTTCTGGCATCCCACTATTCCTCGCCACATTGTATGCTTTTTATTTTGCGTTACCGCTGTCCTTGATTTCCCTCGTCAGCCATGGACTCCTTGTTCTCCCCTAAGCATGTTTCCTCCTCCTTGGGATGAAATTCTGTTGTTCCTCCCAAATAGCCCCCCAAAACTCCTGCCATTGCTGTTCCACTGTCTTCCCTGCTGGGCTCCTTTTCCAATCAACTCTGGCCAGCTCCTCCCTCGTGTCTTTTCAGTTGCCCCTATTTAATTGTAATACCGTTACATCTGATTGCAGCTTCTCCCTCTCAAACTGCACGTTAAATTCCAGCATATTGTGGTCACTGCTGCCTAAGGGTTCCTTCACCTTAAGTTCCTAATCAAGTCTGCTTCATGACACATCACCAAATCCAGAATTGCCTGTTCCCTAGTCGGCTCTGTCACAAGCTGCTCCAAACAAAAAGCATCTCTTAGACTTTCCACAAATTCCTTTCCTTGGGATCCACGCCCAACCTGATTTCCCCAGTCTACCTGCATATTGAAGTCCACCATGATTATTGTAATATTGCCTTTTTTACATGCCTTTTCTATCTCCTGATTTAATTTCTGCTCCACATCCTGCCTACTGCTAGGGGCCCTGCAAATTACTCCCATCAGGGTATTTTTATCTATTCGATTCCGCAACTCTGCCCTCAGAGATTCTATGCCTTCTGATCCTATATCGCTCCTTGCTATCGATTTAACTTCATTCCTCACTAACAATGCAACCCCGCTCCCTTTACCCATCTGTCAGTCCTTTCGATAGAACACTTGCATATTTTGATGCAAGCCCTGATCACCTTGCAGCCACGTCTCTGTGATTCCCATCACATCCTCCCAGCCAATATCAATGTGCGCAACCTCCCAGCGAGGATAGTGATGCCCCTATAGTTTAGATGCTGCCCGCCCTTCTTCTCCAGGTCCCACCTGTCCCGGAAGATAGCCCAATGGCCCAGAAATCTGAAATCCTCCCTCCTACACCATCAGTTTAGCCACGTGTTTAGCTGTACTATCCTCTTATTTCTGGCCTCACTGTCACGTGGCACAGGGAGTAATCATGTGAGTAATCCTCAGAGCACCAGGAGCAAACCCACGCAGACACGGGGAGAACGTGCAGACTCCGCACAGACAGTGACCCAAGCCGGGAATCGAACCTGGGACCCTGGTGCTGTGAAGCAACAGGCTTCACGCCTCTGTGCTACTGTGCCGGCCTTCAAATCAGGAATCCTCAAGAATTGGGAGAGTGTCGGTATCACGGAGAGCTATGGATCTGCTGTGTAATACTGAGAAATAAATCAGCAAGGCCATGGCAGGGTTTGATTCTCCTACAATCCGCCAGCTCCAATCTTAACCATCGCATTGGACCCCGGCATTGATTAGTCCATTAAACCTGGGAAACAGACTCTAATTGATAAATAATAAATGGAAACAATGGTTGATCACTCTCTTATTGTGAAACAGTCAGTATTTTCCCGAGGAGAAACATTAGAGGATACAGAAGGGAACCAAAAGGACCGGTCTCCCCAACAACACCAGCGGGAGTTTGTAGTTATCCAGTTGCGGCAGTCAGGTAGGATCAATAATTAAAATAAATATGTGACACAATATATAATTGTTTTTGAGCCCATTACTTCCCGGATTCCATCATTCAAATTGCTGAGACGTCTTCAGTAGAAACAGGCAGAGGATCACATTGTATTCCACCACATAGCAGCGATATTTCTAGTAATTCATGGAATTAAAAACTGAAAGATAATTTCTGATACTCATGGACATTTCCAAATGCATATTATTGTGAAAAGTATAAAGATTTCTAGATATATTCAGTAATCATTGGACTGAAAATAATCATGTTCCTGGCATGATGATTCTATCGAAAGATAATCACAGTTTAGTTAATTGTGAGCAGAAATGTCTATGTTCAATTTATTGTGTTATTGTAGTGAGGTCAGGAATTACTGACTCTATTTGAAAGAACAATCTTAGTATGAATATTGTCTAACAATATTTTTTTACGCCTGTGATTACTGGAAGAATCAATCCTTCAATAATCACATTCAATGTTGTAATTAAATGTTTTTCGTTATTTACTGTGTTCAATGGACTGAAAAAGAACGTGATGCTTTCTAACAATGTTGTGCAAACATGATGTCATCCTGCCTTCAACATTGGATTTCATAGATCATAGATCACAGAATTTATAGTGCAGAAGGCGGCCATTCGGCCCATCGAGTCTGCACCGGCTCTTGCAAAGAGCACCCTACCCAAGCCCACACCTCCACCCTATCCCCATAACCCAGTAACCCCATCTATCCTAAGAGCAATTTAGTGTGGCCATTCCACCTAACCTGCACATCTTTGGACTGTGGGAGACAATTAGATCACCCGGAGGAAACCCACGCAGACACGGGGAGAACGTGCAGACTCTGCACACACAGTGACCCAAGCGGGAATCGAACCTGGGACCCTGGCGCTGTGACGTCATAGTGGCACCACTATGCTACCGTGCTGCCCGATTTGCTCAGTTTTCTTTGGTAGAAACAGGCAGAGAGAATTCTCACACTATTCAGTCATGGCACAACTATGATTAATGAAATTAAATCCTGAGATATAATTGCTGGTATCATAGACATGGGAAATATTTCCCAATACATATTATTGTGGGAAGTTAAAAGATTTATTCATACCGTTAGTGATGAATAGATTACTCAGTATCTTGCCATGATAATTCTCTTGGAAAATGACCATCGGTTTAATGTCCTGTACCCGGTTCTCCGTCCCACCAGCCCCGTTATCCGGCGCTCTGCACCCCCCGCCACAACGGGAGTCTCCGTTCCCGCAGCCGGGCAATGAGGTTTCCCATTGTGACCACCCCACGCCATCGAGAAACCCGCCGACATGGGTGCGCTGCCGGCGGAATTGGAGGATGCTGCCGAGGGAGAATCCCATTGATTGGGATTGTGAGCTGAACAAATGCATTTTTAATTGATGCTACTACTGTTGTGTGGTCAGGAATTACAGATTCTATTCCACTGAATAACAATCTCAATTTGATTATGGTCTGAACAATAATTAGAAACCGCCTGTGATTATTGCAATGAACAATCCTTTGACAATCACAGTGAAAGATGCAATGAAATGTTTTCAGTTATTTGCTGTGTTTAATGGACTGGAAACGAATTTGGTATTTTCTATCAATGTTGCACAAATAACAATTAGTTGTGTAATGCTTGTTGGACTTTAACATGAGCTGTTCACTGATTTAATTCAACCTCGCAATGAATGAATAAGATAATTGTTTATTGGACCAAACAATCAATTCAAGTTCTCTCTGATTATTGGGATGAACGATGTTAACAGGTGATTAATCTTCCATAAAAAAATTATTAAATAATTCAATTAAAAAGCACCAGATCCGTCAGAACTTTACCAGTTTAAAGACATTTAATGTTGGGAAACTGGCAATCATTGATTAAAATATCTGAGCCATTTTAACAGCTAGTTCTTCCATATTCGCTTTGATTATTGGGTGTAATGATTAAAAGTTAGTTACTCTAACTCTTGGACTGAATCCAAGCAGTATAAAATGTGTTGGCCCTCAGGACAATCTCAACAAAAGGACATTTGTTGCAGTGACTGATGTCGTCTCCAAATCCCGCAGCCCACTCATCCCTCTCTGGGGTGGGGTGATATCTGGGCTTGGGTGATCTCTGGGGTTGGGTGATATCTGGGCTTGGGTGATCTCTGGGGTTGGTTGATCTCTGGGGTTGGTTGATCTCTGGGCTAGGGTGATCTCTGGGCTAGGGTGATCTCTGGGCTAGGGTGATCTCTGGGGTTGGGTGATCTCTGGGGTTGGGTGATCTCTGGGGTTGGGTGATCTCTGGCGTTGGGTGATATCTGGCGTTGGGTGATATCTGGCGTTGGGTGATATCAGGGGTTTGGTGATATCTGGGGTTGGATGATCTCTGGCGTTGGGTGATATCTGGGGTTGGGTGATATCTGGTGTTGGGTGATCTCTGGGGTTGGGTGAACATAGAACATAGAACAATACAGCGCAGTACAGGCCCTTCGGCCCACGATGTTGCACCGAAACAAAAGCCATCTAACCTACACTATGCCATTATCATCCATATGTTTATCCAATAAATTTTTAAATGCCCTCAATGTTGGCGAGTTCACTACTGTAGCAGGTAGGGCATTCCACGGCCTCACTACTCTTTGCGTAAAGAACCTACCTCTGACCTCTGTCCTATATCTATTACCCCTCAGTTTAAAGTTATGTCCCCTCGTGCCAGCCATATCCATCCGCGGGAGAAGGCTCTCACTGTCCATCCTATCCAACCCCCTGATCATTTTGTATGCCTCTATTAAGTCTCCTCTTAACCTTCTTCTCTCCAACGAAAACAACCTCAAGTCCATCAGCCTTTCCTCATAAGATTTTCCCTCCATACCAGGCAAAATCCTGGTAAATCTCCTCTGCACCCGCTCCAAAGCCTCCACGTCCTTCCTATAATGCGGTGAACAGAACTGTACGCAATACTCCAAATGCGGCCGTACCAGGGTTCTGTACAGCTGCAACATGACCTCCCGACTCCGGAACTCAATCCCTCTACCAATAAAGGCCAACACTCCATAGGCCTTCTTCACAACCCTATCAACCTGGGTGGCAACTTTCAGGGATCTATATATCCCTCTGTAACCTGCTACATCCTTCCACACTATCGACAACACCACCGACTTTAGTATCGTCTGCAAATTTACTCACCCACCCTTCTGCACATTCCTCTCGGTCATTGATAAGAATGACAAACAGCAACGGCCCCAGAACAGATCCTTGTGGTACTCAACTTGTGACTGTAGTCCATTCTGAACATTTCCCATCAACCACCACCCTCTGTCTTCTTTCAGCTAACCAATTTCTGATCCACATCTCTAAATCACCCTCGATCCCCAGCCTCCGTATTTTTTGCAATAGCCTACCGTGGGGAATCTTATCAAACGCTTTGCTGAAATCCATATACACCACATCAATTGCTCTACCCTCGTCTACCTGTTCAGTCACCTTCTCAAAGAACTCAATAAGGTTTGTGAGGCATGACCTACCCTTTACAAAGCCATGCTGACTATCCCTGATCATATTATTCCTATCTAGATGATTATAAATCTTGTCTCTTATAATCCCCTCCAAGACTTTACCCACTACAGACGTGAGGCTCACCGGTCTATAGTTGCCGGGGTTGTCTCTGCTCCCCTTTTTGAACAAAGGGACCACATATGCTGTCCTCCAGTCCTCTGGCACTATTCCTGTAGCCAATGATGACATAAAAATCAAAGCCAAAGGTCAAGCAATCTCTTCCCTGGCCTCCCAGAGAATCCTAGGATAAATCCCATCAGGTCCCGGGGACTTATCTATTTTCAGCCTGTCCAGAATTGCCAACACCTATTCCCTACGTACCTCAATGCCATCTATTCTATTAGCCTGGGGCTCAGCATTCTCCTCCACAACATTATCTTTTTCCTGAGTGAATACTGACGAAAAATATTCATTTAGTATCTCGCCTATCTTTTCAGACTCCACACACAATTTCCCATCCCTGTCCTTGACTGGTCCTACTCGTTCCCTAGTCATTCGCTTATTCCTGACATACCTATAGAAAGCTTTGGGGTTTTCCTTGATCCTTCCTGCCAAATACTTCTCATGTCCCCTCCTTGCTCGTCTTAGCTCTCTCTTTAGATCCTTCCTCGCTGCCTTGTAACTATCCATCGCCCCAACCGAAACTTCACACTTCATCTACACATAGGCCTCCTTCTTCCTCTTAACAAGAGATTCCACTTCCTTGGTAAACCACGGTTCCCTCGCTCGACGCCTTCCTCCCTGTCTGACCTGTACATACTTATCAAGAACACGCAGTAGCTGATCCTTGAACAAGCCCCACTTATCCAGTGTGCCCAACACTTGCAGCCTACTTCTCTTCCTTATCCCCCCCCCCAAGTCACGTCTAATGGCATCATAATTGCCCTTCCCCCAGCTATAACTCTTGCCCTGCGGTGTATACTTATCCCTTTCCATCATTAACGTAAACGTCACCGAATTGTGGTCACTATCCCCAAAGTGCTCTCCTACCTCCAAATCCAACACCTGGCCTGGTTCATTACCCAAAACCAAATCCAACGTGGCCTCGCCTCTTGTTGGCCTGTCAACGTATTGTTTCAGGAAACCCTCCTGCACACACTGTACAAAAAACGACCCATCTATTGTACTCAAACTATATCTTTTCCAGTCAATATTTGGAAAGTTAAAGTCTCCCATAATAACTACCCTGTTACTTTCACACATATCCAGATTCATCTTCGCCATCCTTTCCTCTACATCCCTAGAACTATTAGGAGGCCTATAAAAAACTCCCAACAGGGTGACCTCTCCTTTCCTGTTTCTAACTTCAGCCCATACTACCTCGGAAGAAGAGTCCCCATCTAGCATCCTCTCCGCCACCGTAATACTGCTCTTGACTAGCAGCGCCACACCTCCCCCTCTTTTGCCTCCTTCTCTGAGCTTACTAAAACACCTAAACCCCGGAACCTGCAACATGATTCCTGTCCCTGCTCTATCCATGTCTCCGAAATGGCCACAACATCGAAGTCCCAGGTACCAACCCATGCCGCCAGTTCCCCTACCTTGTTTCGTATACTCCTGGCATTGAAGTAGACACACTTCAAACCACCTACCTGAACACTGGCCCCCTCCTGCGACGTCAAATCTGTGCTCCTGACCTCTATACTCTCATTCTCCCTTAACCTAAAACTACAATCCAGGTTCCCATGCCCCTGCTGCATTAGTTTAACCCCCCCCCCCCCCCAAAGAGCACTAACAAATCTCCCCCCTCAGGATATTTGTGCCCCTCAGGTTCAGATGTAGACCACCCTGTCTGTAGAGGTCCCACCTTCCCCAGAAAGAGCCCCAGTTATCCAGAAATCTGAATCCCTCCCGCCTGCACCATCCCTGTACCCACGTGTTTAAATGCTCTCTCTCCCTATTCCTCATCTCACTATCACGTGGCACGGGCAACAACCCAGAGATAACAACTCTGTTTGTTCTAGTTCTGAGCTTCCATCCTAGCTCCCTGAAAGCCTGCCTGACATCCTTGTCCCCTTTCCTACCTATGTCGTTAGTGCCAATGTGGACCACGACTTGGGGCTGCTCCCCCTCCCCCTACGGACCCGGAAAACACGATCCGAGACATCACGTACCCTTGCACCTGGGAGGCAACATACCAAACGTGAGTCTCTCTCGCTCCCACAAAATCTCCTATCTGTGCCCCTGACTATCGAGTCCCCAATTACTAATGCTCTGCTCCTCTCCCCCTTCCCTTCTGAGCAACAGGGACAGACTCCGTGCCAGAGGCCCGTACCCCATGGCTTACCCCTGGTAAGTCACCCCCCCCCCCCACAATTATCCAAATAGGTATACTTGTTTCTCAGGGGAACGACCGCATGTGATCCCTGCACTCACTGCTTTTTCCCAGTCCCTCTTACAGTTACCCACCTATCTCCAATCTTTGGTGTAACTAATTCCCTGAAGCTACTATCTATGACCCCTTCTGCCTCCCGAATGAACCGAAGTTCTTCCAACTCCAGCTCCAGTTCCCTAACTCGGTCTTGGAGGAGCTGGAGATGGCAGCACTTCCTGCAGGTAAAATCAGCAGGGACACTAACTGCATCCCTCACCTCAAACATCCTGCAGGAGGAACATTGCACTCCCTTCCCTGCCATTCCTCTAACTTACTACCAAGATCTGGCTAACAACTAAATTAAATTTTTATAAAAAATAATAATAATATAATAAAATAGGTACTTACATCAGACCAATGGGTTTTATTATTAGGTTAGAGGAGGAGGGCGGGTGGGACACACTACACGTGTAGTGTCTCGGGTTTCCTCTCCACCAGAATTTATTGGTGATGGTCTTCCCAGACGTCCGCGGGTCGACTTCCTGTTCCCGCCTAAAAAACTAATTAAAAAAAAAGAAAAATTCTCAGCTCCTGCTGAAATTGACTAACCAGCTCCACTCCCGCCGAAATCGACTGGCCTGCCCCTGCAAAGACAAGTGCTTTTAAAGGACAGACTTACCTCCCAGCACCCATTTCCGCAATGCTCCCGCTGAAACTGACTCACCAGCTGTTCTCCCGCCGAAATCGACTGGCCTGCCCCTGCAAAGACAAGTGCTTTTAAAGGTTGACTTACCTCCCAGCAGCCACTTCCGCAATTCTCCCGCTGAAACTGACTCACCAGCTGTTCTCCCGCCGAAATCGACTGGCCTGCCCCTGCAAAGACAAGTGCTTTTAAAGGTTGACTTACCTCCCAGCAGCCACTTCCGCAATGCTCCCGCTGAAACTGACTCACCAGCTGTTCTCCCGCCGAAATCGACTGGCCTGCCCCTGCAAAGACAAGTGCTTTTAAAGGTTGACTTACCTCCCAGCAGCCACTTCCGCAATGCTCCCGCTGAAACTGACTCACCAGCTCCACTCCCGCCGAAATCGACTGACCTCTGGGATTGGGTAATCTCTGGGGTTGGGTGATATCTGGGGTTGGGTGATATCTGGGATTGGGTGATCTCTGGGGTTGGGTGCTATCTGGGGTTTGGTGAGCTCTGGGGTTTGGTGATATCTGTGGTTGGGTGATCTCTGGCGTTGGGTGATATCTGGGGTTGGGTGATATCTGGTGTTGGGTGATCTCTGGGGTTGGGTGACCTTTGGAATTGGGTGATATCTGGGGTTGGGTGATCTCTGGTGTTGGGTGATCTCTGGGGTTGGGTGACCTTTGGAATTGGGTGATATCTGGTGTTGGGTGATCTCTGGTGTTGGAAGATATCTGGGGTTGGGTGATACCTGGGATTGGGTGATCTCTGGGTTTGGTGATATTTGGGGTTGGGTGACATCAGGGTTTGGGTGATACTTGGGTTTGAGTGATATCTGGGGTTGGGTGATATCAGGGTTTGGGTGATATCAGGGTTTGCGTGATATCCGGGGTTGTGTGGTCTCTGAGGTTGGGTGATCTCTGGGGTCGGATGATATCTGGGGTTGGGTGATATCTGGGGTTGGGTGAGCTCTGGGGTTGGGTGGTATCTGGGGTTGTGTGATCTCTGGGTTGGGTGATCTCTGGGGTTGGGTGATATCTGGGGTTGGGTGATATCTGGCGTTGGGAGATATCTGGTGTTGGGTGATATCTGGTGTTGGGTGATATTTGGGGTTGGGTGATATCGCGGTTGGGTGATCTCTGGGGTTGGGTGATATCTGGCGTTGGGTGATATCTGGTGTTGGGTGATATCTGGTGTTGGGTGATATCTGGGGTTGGGTGATATCGCAGTTGTAGGTAGATATCCTTTCTGCGGTGATGTTTGGTGGGCATGAATTACAGTCTGGGTTCATATCGGAGGGGTGGAATGATATATTAAAATTAATAATCGATTAATGTCACAAGTATACTTCACTGAAGTCACTGTGAAAAGCCCCTAGTTGCCATATTACGGCGCTTGTTTGTGGAGACCGGCACTTGACGTGAACCCGCGCTGCTGGCATTGTTCTGCTTTGCAAGGCGGCTATTTAGCCCACTGTGCTAATCCGGCCCCTGTTGGGCTAGTTCGGGGGTTTGGGGTTGTCATCGGGCGGGATGATACCTGCCTGGGGACATCCGGGTGTTGTGGGTAATATCCGGAGGCTAATATCGAGGGTCGTTATAGCTAGGACTGATATACAGGGGGGGGGCGGTGATATTTAGAAGTTGTGACATTTGGATGGGTGGGGTAACATTCGGCGGGCGGGGGTGATGTCCGGTTGGGACGGGTGACATTTGGCCGGCGGGGGTGATATCCGAGGGAGGGGCGGAGATGATATCCCAGACAAGTGACATCTGCCGGGGAGGGTTGGGGATTTGATGATATCGAGGGGCTGACCTGGGCGGGGGCGATACCTGGAGGGGGTGGGTTGGGGGTGGGGCTGGATTTGTTGGGATCATAAAGTAGAATTATAGCATCAGCAGTGCAGAAGGAGGCCATTCGGTCCATCACGTCTGCACCAGCCCTTGGAAAGAGTGTCTCACCGAAGCCCACACCTCTGCCCCATCCCAGTAACCCAGTGACCTGCTAACTCCGAGGTAACAATATCAGAGAGGCGAATATCCGATGGGGGATGATGTTTGTGGGAGGATGATATGAAGGGGGTGATATCGGGGTGGGGGTGATATCAGGGAGGGAATATCGGGAGGGGGTGATGTCGTGAGGGTGTGATGTCAGTTTGAGGGTGATATCCGGGAGGTGGCGATATCCGGGAGGTGGTGATATCGGGGAGGGGGTGATATTGCGGAGGGGGTGATATTGCGGAGGGGGTGATATCGGGGAGGGGGTGATATCGGGGTGGGGGTGATATCGGGGAGGGGGTGATATCAGGGTGATATCCGGGAGGTGGCGATATCGGGGAGGGGGTGATATCGGGGTGGGGCAGATTTCGGGGAGGGGGTGATATCGGGGAGGGGGTGATAACGGGGAGGGGGTGATATCGGGGAGGGGGTGATATCGGGGAGGGGGTGATATCGGGGCGGGGGTGATATCGGGAAAGGATGATATCGGGGGAGGGGTGATATCGAGGAGGGGGTGATATCGGGAAGGGGTGATATCGGGGAGGGGGTGCTATCGGGGTGGGGGTGATATCGGGAAGGGGTGATATCGGGTGAGGGGGTGATATCGAGGAGGGGGTGATATCGGGGAGGGGGCATATCGGGGAGGGGGTGCTATCGGGGAGGGGGTGATATCTGGGAAGGGGAGATACCGCGGAGGGGGTGATATCGGGGTGGGAGTGGGATCGAAGTAGGGGTGATATTGGGGTGGGGTGATAGCGGGGTGAGGGTGATATCCGGGAGGTGGCGATATCCGGGAGGTGGCAATATCGGGGAGGGGTTGATATTGCGGAGGGGGTGATATCGGGGAGGGGGTAATATCGGGGTGGGGGTGATATCGAGGAGGGGGTGATATCAGGGTGAGGGTGATATCCGGGAGGTGGCGATATCGTGGAGGGGGTGATATCGGGGTGGGGGTGATTTCGGGGAGGGGGTGATATCGGGGAGGGGGTGATAACGGGAAGGGGTGATATCGGGGAGGGGGTGCTATCGAGGAGGGGGTGATATCGGGGAAGGATGATATCGGGGTGGGAGTGATATCGTGGAGGGGGTGATATCGCAGAGGGGGTGATATCGGGGAGGGGCTGATATCGGAGAGGGGGTGATATTGGGGAAGGGGTAATATCGGGGAGGGGGTGATATCGGGGAGGGGGTGATATCGGGGAGGGGGTGATATCGGGGAGGGAGTGATATCGGGGAGGGGTTGATATTGGGGAGGGGGTGATATTGGGGAGGGGGTGATATCGGGGAGGGGGTGATATTGGGGAAGGGGTGATATCGGGGAGGGGGTGATATCGGGGAGGGAGTGATATCAGGGAGGCGGTGATATTGGGGAGGGGGTGATATTGGGGAGGGTGTGATATCGGGGTGGGGGTGATATCAGGGTGAGGGTGATATCCGGGAGGGGGCGATATCGGGGAGGTGGTGATATCGCGGAGGGGGTGATATCGGGGAGGGGGTGATATCGGGGAGGGGGTGATATCGGGGAGGGGGTAATATCGGGGAGGGGGTGATATCGGGGATGGGGTGATATCGGGGAGGGGGTGATATCGGGGAGGGAGTGAAATCGGGGAGGGGGTGATATTGGGGAGGGGGTGATATTGGGGAGGGGGTGATATCGGGGAGGTGGTGATATTGGGGAGGGGCTGATATCGGGGAGGGGGTGATATCTGGGAGGGAGTGATATCGGGGAAGGGGTGATATCGGGGAGGGGGTAATATCGGGGAGGGGGTGATATCGGGGAGGGGGTGATATCGGGGAGGGGGTGATATCGGGGAGGGAGTGAAATCGGGGAGGGGATGATATTGGGGAGGTGGTGATATCGGGGAGGTGGTGATATCGGGGAGGGGGTGATATCGGGGAGGGACTGAAATCGGGGAGGGGGTGATATCGGGGAGGTGGTGATATTGGGGAGGGGGTGATATTGGGGAGGGGGTGATATCGGTGAGTGGATGATATTGGGGAGGGGATATCCGGGGTGGGGGAGGGGCAGTGCTGCGGTGTCTATTGAGACACAATAATCCTGACGACCCCCAATGGGGACAATGGGCATCAGAAGCCGCCACCTCGCCTGTGCCGCACCCATCCCAGCATGCCCTGCGTGCCGGCGGCGGTCATCTGTTGCCAGTAGGTCCTCCGGCAGCCAAATTGTGTTTCCTGGGGAGACTCCATGTGGTCATCTTGTGTTGCCAGGGGAGACTCCAGGTGACCATCTTGTGTTGCCAGGCGAGACTCCAGGTTGCCATATTGTGTTGCCAGGGGAGACGATGCCAGTCAGTGGGTGGCCCGCGCACTGCCTGCTGGGATAGTGACCCTCCCGCACATGCGCACGGACAGCTCTGTGTGAAGCCTCCATTGTCTGAAGCATTATTACTGGCATAAGCCCCAGAGTCCTCAACCGTTCCTCAAATGACAAGCCCGCCTCTGCCTCCAGACTCCGGCTTCACTCTCGGTGCTGAAACACCCATTCCCCTTTCCTTGGAGGGACAGCAGCTGGCGAGCAGTGAGGGCGGGTTGGGCTGAGTTTGTCGGTGTCTGTGTCTCTCTCTGTGTCTCTGTCTGTGTCTTAGGCTGTGTCTGGGCCTGTGTCTTTGTGTCTGTCCGTGTCTCTGTCTGTGTCTCTGTTTCTCTCTGTGTCTCTTACAGTGTCTCTGTCTGCATCGCTGTCTATATCTTTGTCTGTGCCTCTGTCTGTGCCGTTGCCTGTGCCCGTGTCTGTGCCCGTGTCTGTGCCGTTGCCTGTGCCCGTGTCTGCGCCCGTGTCTGTGCCGTTGCCTGTGCCCGTGTCTGTGCCCGTGTCTGTGCCCGTGTCTATGTCTGTGTCGCTGACTGTGTCACTGATTGTCTCTCAATTTGTGTCTTTGTCTCTGTCTGTGTCTCTGTCTCCGTCTGTGTCTCTGCCTGTACCTGTGTGTCTTTCTCTGTCTGTCTCTCTGTCTGTGATTCTATCTGTGTCTCTGTGTGTGCCTGTATATCTGTCTGTGTCTGTTACTCTGTCTGTGGCTCTGACTGTGCCTCAGTCTGTGTCTCTGCCTGTACCTGTGTCTCTGTCTATGCCTGTGCCTCTGTCTGTGTTTCTGCCTGTGTAATGTATCTAACTGTGTCTCGGTATCGGTCTATGCCTGTGTCCCTGTCTGTGTCTGTGTCTTCGTATCTGTCTCTACCTGTGTCCCGTGTCTCTGTCTGTGTCCCTGTCTCTTCTGTGTTTGTGTCTTTGTCTCTATCCGTGTCTCTGTCTTTGTCTGTGTCTCTGTCTGTGTCTGTGTTTGTGCCTCTGTCTGTGATTCTGACTCTTTCTCGCTCTGTGTCTCTGTCTATGTAAATGTCTCTGCCTGTGTCTCGGTCTGTGTCTATGTCGGTGTCGCTGACTGTCTCTCTGTCTGTGTCTGCGTCTCTGTCTATATCTGTGTCTGTGTCTCTGTCTGTGTCTCTGCCTGTGCCTGTGTCTGTGCCTGTGTCTCTGTCTGTGTCTCTGACTGTGTCGCTCACTGTCTCTCAATCTGTGTCTGTCTCTGTGTGTGTCTCTGTCATGTCTCTGGCTGTGTCTCTGTCAGTGGCTCTGTCTTTGTTTCTGTCCGTGTCTTTGTCTTTGTCTGTGTCTGTTTTTATGTCCCTGTCTGTGATTCCGTCTCTTTCTCTGTCTGTGTCTCTGTCTGTGTCATTGTATCTGCCTGTGTCTCTGCCTGTAGCTGTGTCTCTCTCCCTGTCTGCCTCTTTGTTTGTGATTATGTCTGTGTTTATATCAGATTCTCTGTCTGTCTCTGTCTGTGTCTCTGTCTGCGTCTGTGCCTCCGTCTATGTCTCTGTCTGGGTCGGTGTCTGTATCTGTGTCTCTGTCTGTGTATGTGTCTGAGTCTGGGTCTCTGTATGAGACTGTGTCTCTGTCTGTGTCTCTGAATCGGTCAGCGGTTCTGTCTGTGTCTCTGCCTGTGTTTGTGTCTCTGTTTGTGTCTCAGTCTGTGTCTCCATCTGTGTCTGTGTTTGTCTGTGCCTGTGTCTGTGCCTGTGCCTTTGTATCTGTCTGTGTTGTGTCTGTTACTCTGTTTGTGTCTCTGTCTGTGTTTCTCACTGTGTCTGTGTCTCTGTCCCAACTCTATATGTGCCTGTGTCTATGCCTGTGTCTCTGTTTCTGTCTCTGCCTGTGTCACTGTATCTGTCTGTATCTCTGCCTGTATCTGTGTGACTCTCTCTCTGTCTGTCTCCCTGTCTGTGATTCAGTCTGTGTTTCTGTCAGATTCTCTGTCTCGGTCTGTGTCTCTGCCTGTGCCTGTGCCTGTCTGTACCTGTGTCTCTGTCTGTGCCTTTGTACCTGCCTGTGTCTCTGTCTCCGTCTGTTACTCTGTCTGTGTCTCTGTCTGTGTTTCTGTCTGTGTCTGTGTCTCTGTCACAACTCTATCTGTGCCTGTGTCTGTGCCTGTGTCTCTGTTTCTGTCTTTGCCTGTGTCACTGTATCTGTCTGTGTCTCTGCCTGTATCTCTGTGTCTCTCTCTGTCTGTCTCCCTGTCTGTGATTCTGTCTGTGTTTCTGTCAGATTCTCTGCCTCTGTCTCTGCCTCTGCCTCTGCCTGCGTCTCTGCCACCGCCTGCGCCACTGCCTGTGCCTCTGCCTCTGCCAGCGTCTCTGCAACCGCCTGCGCCACTGCCTCTGCCTCTGCCTCTGCCAGCGTCTCTGCCACCGCCTGCGCCACTGCCTCTGCCTCTGCCAGCGACTCTGCCACCGCCTGCGCCACTGCCTCTGCCCCTGCCACCGCCTCCGCCTGCAACACTGCCTCTGCCTCTGCCAGCATCTCTGCCACCGCCTGCGCCACTGCCTCTGCCTCTGCCTCTGCCAGCGTCTCTGCCACCGCAGGCGCCACTGCCTCTGACTCTGCCTCTGCCTGCGTCTCTGCCACCGCCATGCGCCACTGCCTCTGCCTCTGCCTGCGTCTCTGCCACCGCCTGCGCCACTGCATCTGCCTCTGCCAGCGTCTCTGCCACCGCCTGCGCCACTGCCTCTGCCTCTGCCAGCATCTCTGCCACCGCCTGCACCACTGCCTCTGCCTCTGCCTCTGCCACCGCCTGCGCCACTGCCTCTGCCTCTGCCTGCGTCTCTGCCACCGCCTGCGCCACTGCCTGTGCCTCTGCCTCTGCCAGCGTCTCTGCAACCGCCTGCGCCACTGCCTCTGCCTCTGCCTCTGCCAGCGTCTCTGCCACCGCCTGCGCCACTGCCTCTGCCTCTGCCAGCGACTCTGCCACCGCCTGCGCCACTGCCTCTGCCCCTGCCACCGCCTCCGCCTGCGCCACTGCCTCTGCCTCTGCCAGCATCTCTGCCACCGCCTGCGCCACTGCCTCTGCCTCTGCCTCTGCCAGCGTCTCTGCCACCGCAGGCGCCACTGCCTCTGACTCTGCCTCTGCCTGCGTCTCTGCCACCGCCATGCGCCACTGCCTCTGCCTCTGCCTGCGTCTCTGCCACCGCCTGCGCCACTGCATCTGCCTCTGCCAGCGTCTCTGCCACCGCCTGCGCCACTGCCTCTGCCTCTGCCAGCATCTCTGCCACCGCCTGCACCACTGCCTCTGCCTCTGCCTCTGCCACCGCCTGCGCCACTGCCTCTGCCTCTGCTAGCGTCTCTGCCACCGCCTGCGCCACTGCCTCTGCCTCTGCCTCTGCCTCTGCCACCGCCTGCGCTACTGCCTCTGCCTCTGCCAGCGTCTCTGCCACCGCCTGCGCCACTGCCTCTGTCTCTGCCTCTGCCTCTGCCTCTGCCAGCGTCTCTGCCACCGCCTGCGCCACTGCCTCTGCCTGTGCCTCTGCCTGTGCCTCTGCCTCTGCCAGCGTCTCTGCCACCGCCTGCGCCACTGCCTCTGTCTCTGCCTCTGCCTCTGCCTCTGCCAGCGTCTCTGCCACCGCCTGCGCCACTGCCTCTGCCTGTGCCTCTGCCTGTGCCTCTGCCTCTGCCTGCGTCTCTGCCACCGCCTGCGCCACTGCCTCTGCCTCTGCCTCTGCCTGCGTCTCTGCCACCGCCTGCGCAACTGCCTCTGCCTCTGCCTCTGCCAGCGTCTCTGCCACCGCCAGCGCCACTGCCTCTGCCTCTGCCTCTGCCTGCGTCTCTGCCACCGCCATGCGCCACTGCCTCTGCCTCTGCCTGCGTCTCTGCCACCGCCTGCGCCACTGCCTCTGCCTCTGCCAGCGTCTCTGCCACCGCCTGCGCCACTGCCACTGCCTCTGCCTCTGCCACCGCCTGCGCCACTGCCTCTGCCAGCGTCTCTACCACCGCCTGCGCCACTGCCTCTGCCTCTGCCACCGCCTGCGCCACTGCCTCTGCCTCTGCCTCTGCCTCTGCCTCTGCCACTGCCTCTGCCTCTGCCTCTGCCACTGCCTCTGCGCCTCTACCTCAGCCTCTGCCACTGCCTCTGCCTCTGCCTCTGCCACTGCCTCTGCGCCTCTACCTCTGCCTCTGCCTCTGCCTCTGCCTCTGCCACTGCCTCCGCCTCCGCCTCCGCCTCCGCCTCCGCCTCTGCCTCCGCCTCCGCCTCCGCCTCCGCCTCCGCCTCCGCCTCTGCCTCTGCCTCCGCCTCCGCCTCCGCCTCCGCCTCTGCCTCTGCCTCTGCCTCTGCCTCTGCCTCTGCCTCTGCCTGCGCCTCTGCCTCTGCCTCCGCCTCTGCCTCCGCCTCTGCATGCGTCTCTGCCTCTGCCACTGCCTGCGCCACTGCCTCTGCCACTGCCTCTGCCTCTGCCTCTGCCACTGCCTCTGCCTCTGCCTTTGCCTGCGCCACTGCCTCTGCCACTGCCTCTGCCACTGCCTCTGCCTCTGCCACCGCCTGCGCCTCTGCCTCTGCCTCTGCCTCTGCCTGCGTCTCTGCCTCTGCCTGCGTCTCTGCCACCGCCTGCGCCTCTGCCTCATGCCTGCGTCTCTGCCTCTGCCTCTGCCACCGCATGCGCCTCTGCCTCTGCCTATGCCTCTGCCACTGCCTCTGCCTCTGCCTCTGCCACTGCCTCTGCCACTGCCTCTGCCTCTGCCTCTGCCTCTGCCTCCGCCTGCGTTTCTGCCTCTGCCTCTGCCTCTGCCTCTGCCAGCGTCTCTGCCACCGCCTGCGCCACTGCCTCTGCCTCTGCCTCTGCCAGCGTCTCTGCCATCGCCTCCGCCACTGCCTCTGCCTCTGCCAGCGTCTCTGCCACCGCCTGCGCCTCTGCCTCTACCTCTGCCTCTGCCACCGCCTGCGCCACTGCCTCTGCCTGTGCCTGTGCCTCTGCCTCTGCCTCTGCCTCTGCCTGTGCCTCTGCCTCTGCCTCTGCCTGCGTCTCTGCCACCGCCTGCGTCTCTGCCTCTGCCTCTGCCTCTGCGTCCGCCTGCGTCTCTGCCTCTGCCTCTGCCTGCGTCTCTGCCTCTGCCTCTGCCTCTGCCTCCGCCTCTACCTCTGCCTCTGCCTCTGCCTGCGTCTCTGCCTCTGCCTCTGCCTCTGCCTGTGTCTCTGTCTCTGCCTCCGCCTGCGTCTCTGCCTCTGCCTCTGCCTCTGCCTGCGTCTCTGCCTCTGCCTGCGTCTCTGCCTTGTCTCTGCCTCTGCCTCTGCCTCTGCCTGCGTCTCTGCCTCTGCCTCTGCCTGCGTCTCTGTCTCTGCCTGCGTCTCTGTCTCTGCCACCGCCTGCGAAACTGACTCTGCCTCTGCCTCTGCCTGCGCCACTGCCTGCGTCGCTGCCTGCGTCTCTGCCTCTGCCTCTGCCTGCGTCTCTGTCTCTGCCTGCGTCTCTGTCTCTGCCTCCGCCTGCGTCTTTGCCTCTGCCTCTGCCTCTGCCTGCGTCTCTGCCTCTGCCTCTGCCTGCGTCTCTGCCACCGCCTGCGCCACTGCCTCTGCCTCTGCCAGCGTCTCTGCCACCGCCTGCGCCACTGCCACTGCCTCTGCCTCTGCCACCGCCTGCGCCACTGCCTCTGCCAGCGTCTCTACCACCGCCTGCGCCACTGCCTCTGCCTCTGCCACCGCCTGCGCCACTGCCTCTGCCTCTGCCTCTGCCTCTGCCTCTGCCACCGCCTCTGCGCCTCTACCTCTGCCTCTGCCTCTGCCACTGCCTCTGCCTCTGCCTCTGCCACTGCCTCTGCGCCTCTACCTCTGCCTCTGCCTCTGCCACCGCCTGCGCCACTGCCTCTGCCTCTGCCTCTGCCTCTGCCTCTGCCTCTGCCACTGCCTCTGCGCCTCTACCTCTGCCTCTGCCTCTGCCTCTGCCTCTGCCACTGCCTCTGCGCCTCTACCTCTGCCTCTGCCTCTGCCTCTACCTCTGCCTCTGCCACTGCCTCTGCGCCTCTGCCTCTGCCTCTGCGCCTCTACCTCTGCCTCTGCCTCTGCCTCTGCCTCTGCGCCTCTACCTCTGCCTCTGCCTCTGCCTCTGCCACTGCCTCCGCCTCCGCCTCCGCCTCCGCCTCCGCCTCTGCCTCCGCCTCCGCCTCCGCCTCCGCCTCCGCCTCCGCCTCTGCCTCTGCCTCCGCCTCCGCCTCCGCCTCCGCCTCTGCCTCCGCCTCTGCCTCTGCCTCTGCCTCTGCCTCTGCCTCTGCCTGCGCCTCTGCCTCTGCCTCCGCCTCTGCCTCCGCCTCTGCATGCGTCTCTGCCTCTGCCACTGCCTGCGCCACTGCCTCTGCCACTGCCTCTGCCTCTGCCTCTGCCACTGCCTCTGCCTCTGCCTTTGCCTGCGCCACTGCCTCTGCCACTGCCTCTGCCACTGCCTCTGCCTCTGCCTCTGCCTCTGCCTGCGTCTCTGCCTCTGCCTGCGTCTCTGCCTCTGCCTCTGCCACCGCATGCGCCTCTGCCTCTGCCTCTGCCTCTGCCACTGCCTCTGCCTCTGCCTCTGCCACTGCCTCTGCCACTGCCTCTGCCTCTGCCTCTGCCTCTGCCTCCGCCTGCGTTTCTGCCTCTGCCTCTGCCTCTGCCTCTGCCAGCGTCTCTGCCACCGCCTGCGCCACTGCCTCTGCCTCTGCCTCTGCCTCTGCCAGCGTCTCTGCCACCGCCTGCGCCACTGCCTCTGCCTCTGCCTCTGCCTCTGCCAGCGTCTCTGCCACCTCCTGCACCTCTGCCTCTGCCTGCGTATCTGCCACCGCCTGCGCCACTGCCTCTGCCTCTGCCTCTGCCTGCGTCTCTGCCACTGCCTGCGCCACTGCCTCTGCCTCTGCCTCTGCCTGCGTCTCTGCCACCGCCTGCGCCACTGCCTCTGCCTCTGCCAGCGTCTCTGCCACCGCCTGCGCCACTGCCTCTGCCTCTGCCTCTGCCTCCGCCTGCGTCTCTGCCTCTGCCTGAGCCACTGCCTGCGTCGCTGCCTGCGTCTCTGCCTCTGCCTCTGCCTCTGCCTGCGTCTCTGTCTCTGCCTGCGTCTCTGTCTCTGCCTCCGCCTGCGTCTCTGCCTCTGCCTCTGCCCCTGCCTCTGCCAGCGTCTCTGCCACCGCCTGCGCCACTGCCTCTGCCACTGCCTCTGCCTCTGCCTCTGCCTCTGCCTGCGTCTCTGCCTCTGCCTCTGCCTGTGCCTCTGCCTCTCCCTCCGCCTGCGTCTCAGCCTCTGCCTCTGCCTCTGCCTGCGTCTCTGCCTCTGCCTCTGTCTCTGCCAGCGTCTCTGCCACCGCCTGCGACACTGACTCTGCCTCTGCCTGCGTCTCTACCTCTGCCTCTGCCTCTGCCAGCGTCTCTGCCACCGCCTGCGCCACTGCCTCTGCCTCTGCCTCTGCCAGCGTCTCTGCCATCGTCTCCGCCACTGCCTCTGCCTCTGCCAGCGTCTCTGCCACCGCCTGCGCCTCTGCCTCTACCTCTGCCTCTGCCACCGCCTGCGCCACTGCCTCTGCCTGTGCCTGTGCCTCTGCCTCTGCCTCTGCCTGCGTCTCTGCCACCGCCTGCGTCTCTGCCTCTGCCTCTGCCTCTGCGTCCGCCTGCGTCTCTGCCTCTGCCTCTGCCTGCGTCTCTGCCTCTGCCTCTGCCTCTGCCTGCGTCTCTGCCTCTGCCTCTGCCTCTGCCTCCGCCTCTACCTCTGCCTCTGCCTCTGCCTGCGTCTCTGCCTCTGCCTCTGCCTCTGCCTGCGTCTCTGTCTCTGCCTCCGCCTGCGTCTCTGCCTCTGCCTCTGCCTCTGCCTGCGTCTCTGCCTCTGCCTGCGTCTCTGCCTTGTCTCTGCCTCTGCCTCTGCCTCTGCCTGCGTCTCTGCCTCTGCCTCTGCCTGCGTCTCTGTCTCTGCCTGCGTCTCTGTCTCTGCCACCGCCTGCGAAACTGACTCTGCCTCTGCCTCTGCCTGCGCCACTGCCTGCGTCGCTGCCTGCGTCTCTGCCTCTGTCTCTGCCTGCGTCTCTGTCTCTGCCTGCGTCTCTGTCTCTGCCTCTGCCTGCGTCTCTGCCTCTGCCTCTGCCTCTGCCTCTGCCTGAGTCTCTTCCACCGCCTGCGCCACTGCCTCTGTCTCTGCCTCTGCCTCTGCCTGCGTCTCTGCCTCTCCTGCGTCTCTGCCTCTGCCTCTGCCTCTGCCTGCGTCTCTGCCTCTGCCTCTGCCTCTGCCTTTGCCTGCGTCTCTGCCTCTACCTCTGCCTCTGCCTCTGCCTGAGTCTCTTCCACCGCCTGCGCCACTGCTTCTGTCTCTGCCTCTGCCTCAGCCTGCGTCTCTGCCTCTGCCTCTGCCTGCGTCTCTGCCTCTGCCTCTGCCAGCGTCTCTGCCTCTGCCTCTGCCACTGCCTCTGCCTCTGCCTCTGCCTCTGCCTCTGCCTCTGCCTCCGCCTGCGTCTCTGCCTCTGCCTCCGTCTGCGTCTCTGCCTCTGCCTGCGTCTCTGTCTCTGTCTGCGTCTCTGCCTCTGCCTCTGCCTTTGCCTCTGCCTCTGCCTCTGCCTCTGCCTCTGCCAGCGTCTCTGCCACCGCCTGCGCCACTGCCTCTGCCACCGCCTGCGCCTCTGCCTCTGCCTCTGCCTCTGCCTCTGCCTGCCTCTGCCTCTGCCTCTGCCTCTGCCTCTGCCTGCCTCTGCCTCTGCCTCTGCCTCTGCCTCTGCCTCCGCCTGCGTCTCAGCCTCTGCCTCTGCGTGTGTCTCTGCCTCTGCCTCTGCCTCTGCCTCTGCCTGCGCCTCTGCCTCTGCCTCTGCCACCGCCTGCGTCTCTGCCTCTGCCTCTGCCTGCGTCTCTGCCTCTGCCTCTGCCTGCGCCTCTGCCTCTGCCTCCGCCTGCGTCTCTGCCTCTGCCTCTGCCTCTGCCTGCGTCTCTGCCTCTGCCTCTGCCTGCGTCTCTGCCACCGGATGTGCCACTGCCTCTGCCTCTGCCACGTCTCTGCCACCGCCTGTGCCACTGCCTCTGCCACCGCCTCCGCCTGCGCCACTGCCTCTGCCTCTGCCACCGCCTGCGTCTCTGCCACCCCCTGCGCCACTGCCTCTGCCTCTGCCTGCGTCTCTGCCACCGGATGTGGCACTTCCTCTGCCTCTGCCAGCGTCTCTGCCACCGCCTGCGCCACTGCCTCTGCCTCTGCCTCTGCCTCTGCCAGCGTCTCTGCCACCGCCTGCGCCACTGCCTCTGCCTCTGCCTCTGCCACCGCCTGCGTCTCTGCCACCGCCTGCGCCACTGCCTCTGCCTCTGCCTCTGCCAGCGTCTCTGCCACCGCCTGCGCCACTGCCTCTGCCTCTGCCTGCGTCTCTGCCACCGCCTCTGCCTCTACCTCTGCCTCTGCCTCTGCCAGCGTCTCTGCCTCTGCCTCTGCCTCTGCCAGCGTCTCTGCCTCCGCCTGCGCCACTGCCTCTGCCTCTGCCAGCGTCTCTGCCACCGCCTGCGCCACTGCCACTGCCTCTGCCTCTGCCACCGCCTGCGCCACTGCCTCTGCCAGCGTCTCTACCACCGCCTGCGCCACTGCCTCTGCCTCTGCCTCTGCCTGCGTCTCTGCCACTGCCTGCGCCACTGCCTCTGCCTCTGCCTCTGCCTGCGTCTCTGCCACCGCCTGCGCCACTGCCTCTGCCTCTGCCAGCGTCTCTGCCACCGCCTGCGCCACTGCCTCTGCCTCTGCCTCTGCCTCCGCCTGCGTCTCTGCCTCTGCCTGAGCCACTGCCTGCGTCGCTGCCTGCGTCTCTGCCTCTGCCTCTGCCTCTGCCTGCGTCTCTGTCTCTGCCTGCGTCTCTGTCTCTGCCTCCGCCTGCGTCTCTGCCTCTGCCTCTGCCCCTGCCTCTGCCAGCGTCTCTGCCACCGCCTGCGCCACTGCCTCTGCCACTGCCTCTGCCTCTGCCTCTGCCTCTGCCTGCGTCTCTGCCTCTGCCTCTGCCTGTGCCTCTGCCTCTCCCTCCGCCTGCGTCTCAGCCTCTGCCTCTGCCTCTGCCTGCGTCTCTGCCTCTGCCTCTGTCTCTGCCAGCGTCTCTGCCACCGCCTGCGACACTGACTCTGCCTCTGCCTGCGTCTCTACCTCTGCCTCTGCCTCTGCCAGCGTCTCTGCCACCGCCTGCGCCACTGCCTCTGCCTCTGCCTCTGCCAGCGTCTCTGCCATCGCCTCCGCCACTGCCTCTGCCTCTGCCAGCGTCTCTGCCACCGCCTGCGCCTCTGCCTCTACCTCTGCCTCTGCCACCGCCTGCGCCACTGCCTCTGCCTGTGCCTGTGCCTCTGCCTCTGCCTCTGCCTGCGTCTCTGCCACCGCCTGCGTCTCTGCCTCTGCCTCTGCCTCTGCGTCCGCCTGCGTCTCTGCCTCTGCCTCTGCCTGCGTCTCTGCCTCTGCCTCTGCCTCTGCCTGCGTCTCTGCCTCTGCCTCTGCCTCTGCCTCCGCCTCTACCTCTGCCTCTGCCTCTGCCTGCGTCTCTGCCTCTGCCTCTGCCTCTGCCTGCGTCTCTGTCTCTGCCTCCGCCTGCGTCTCTGCCTCTGCCTCTGCCTCTGCCTGCGTCTCTGCCTCTGCCTGCGTCTCTGCCTTGTCTCTGCCTCTGCCTCTGCCTCTGCCTGCGTCTCTGCCTCTGCCTCTGCCTGCGTCTCTGTCTCTGCCTGCGTCTCTGTCTCTGCCACCGCCTGCGAAACTGACTCTGCCTCTGCCTCTGCCTGCGCCACTGCCTGCGTCGCTGCCTGCGTCTCTGCCTCTGTCTCTGCCTGCGTCTCTGTCTCTGCCTGCGTCTCTGTCTCTGCCTCTGCCTGCGTCTCTGCCTCTGCCTCTGCCTCTGCCTCTGCCTGAGTCTCTTCCACCGCCTGCGCCACTGCCTCTGTCTCTGCCTCTGCCTCTGCCTGCGTCTCTGCCTCTCCTGCGTCTCTGCCTCTGCCTCTGCCTCTGCCTGCGTCTCTGCCTCTGCCTCTGCCTCTGCCTCTGCCTTTGCCTGCGTCTCTGCCTCTACCTCTGCCTCTGCCTCTGCCTGAGTCTCTTCCACCGCCTGCGCCACTGCTTCTGTCTCTGCCTCTGCCTCAGCCTGCGTCTCTGCCTCTGCCTCTGCCTGCGTCTCTGCCTCTGCCTCTGCCAGCGTCTCTGCCTCTGCCTCTGCCACTGCCTCTGCCTCTGCCTCTGCCTCTGCCTCTGCCTCTGCCTCCGCCTGCGTCTCTGCCTCTGCCTCCGTCTGCGTCTCTGCCTCTGCCTGCGTCTCTGTCTCTGCCTGCGTCTCTGCCTCTGCCTCTGCCTTTGCCTCTGCCTCTGCCTCTGCCTCTGCCTCTGCCAGCGTCTCTGCCACCGCCTGCGCCACTGCCTCTGCCACCGCCTGCGCCTCTGCCTCTGCCTCTGCCTCTGCCTCTGCCTGCCTCTGCCTCTGCCTCTGCCTCTGCCTCTGCCTGCCTCTGCCTCTGCCTCTGCCTCTGCCTCTGCCTCCGCCTGCGTCTCAGCCTCTGCCTCTGCGTGTGTCTCTGCCTCTGCCTCTGCCTCTGCCTCTGCCTGCGCCTCTGCCTCTGCCTCTGCCACCGCCTGCGTCTCTGCCTCTGCCTCTGCCTGCGTCTCTGCCTCTGCCTCTGCCTGCGCCTCTGCCTCTGCCTCCGCCTGCGTCTCTGCCTCTGCCTCTGCCTCTGCCTGCGTCTCTGCCTCTGCCTCTGCCTGCGTCTCTGCCACCGGATGTGCCACTGCCTCTGCCTCTGCCACGTCTCTGCCACCGCCTGTGCCACTGCCTCTGCCACCGCCTCCGCCTGCGCCACTGCCTCTGCCTCTGCCACCGCCTGCGTCTCTGCCACCCCCTGCGCCACTGCCTCTGCCTCTGCCTGCGTCTCTGCCACCGGATGTGGCACTTCCTCTGCCTCTGCCAGCGTCTCTGCCACCGCCTGCGCCACTGCCTCTGCCTCTGCCTCTGCCTCTGCCAGCGTCTCTGCCACCGCCTGCGCCACTGCCTCTGCCTCTGCCTCTGCCACCGCCTGCGTCTCTGCCACCGCCTGCGCCACTGCCTCTGCCTCTGCCTCTGCCAGCGTCTCTGCCACCGCCTGCGCCACTGCCTCTGCCTCTGCCTGCGTCTCTGCCACCGCCTCTGCCTCTACCTCTGCCTCTGCCTCTGCCAGCGTCTCTGCCTCTGCCTCTGCCTCTGCCAGCGTCTCTGCCTCCGCCTGCGCCACTGCCTCTGCGTCTGCCAGCGTCTCTGCCACCGCCTGCGTCTCTGCCACCGCCTGCGTCTCTGCCACCGCCTCTGACTCTGCCTCTGCCACCGCCTGCGCCACTGCCTCTGCCTCTGCCTCTGACTCTGCCTCTGCCACCGCCTGCGCCACTGCCTCTGCCTGTGCCTGTGCCTCTGCCTCTGCCAGCGTCTCTGCCACCGCCTGCGCCACTGCCTCTGCCTCTGCCTCTGCCTCCGCCTGCGTCTCTGCCACCGCATGCGCCACTGCCTCTGTCTCTGCCTGTGCCTCTGCCTCCGCCTGCGTCTCTGCTTCTGCCAGCGCCATTGCCTCTGCCTCTGCCTGCGCCACTGCCTCTGCCTCTGCCAGCGTCTCTGCCACCGCCTGCGCCACTGCCTCTGCCTGTGCCTGTGCCTCTGCCTCTGCCTCTGCCAGCGTCTCTGCCACCGCCTGCGCCACTGCCTCTGCCTGTGCCTCTGCCTCTGCCTGCGCCACTGCCTCTGCCTCTGCCTGCGCCATTGCCTCTGCCTCTGCCAGCGTCTCTGCCACCGCCTGCGCCACTGCCTCTGCCTGTGCCTCTGCCTCTGCCTCTGCCTCTGCCTGCGTCTCTGCCACCGCCTGCGCCACTGCCTCTGCCTCTGCCAGCGTCTCTGCCATCGCCTGCGCCACTGCCTCTGCCTCTGCCTCTGCCAGCGTCTCGGCCACCGCCTGCGCCACTGCCTCTGCCTCTGCCTCTGCCTGCGTCTCTGCCACCGCCTGCGCCACTGCCTCTGCCTCTGCCTCTGCCTGCGTCTCTGCCACCGCCTGCACCTCTGCCTCTGCCTCTGCCTGCGTCTCTGCCACCGCCTGCGCCACTGCCTCTGCCTCTGCCAGCGTCTCTGCCACCGCCTGCGCCACTGCCTCTGCCTCTGCCTCTGCCAGCGTCTCTGCCACCGCCTGCGCCACTGCCTCTGCCTCTGCCACCGCCTGCGCCACTGCCTCTGCCTCTGCCAGCGTCTCTGCCACCGCCTGCGCCACTGCCTCTGCCTCTGCCTCTGCCAACGCCTGCGCTACTGCCTCTGCCTCTGCCAGCGTCTCTGCCACCGCCTGCGCTACTGCCTCTGCCTCTGCCTCTGCCAGCGTCTCTGCCACCGCCACTGCCTCTGCCTCTGCCTCTGCCACCGCCTGCGCTACTGCCTCTGCCTCTGCCTCTGCCAGCGTCTCTGCCACCGCCACTGCCTCTGCCTCTGCCTCTGCCACCGCCTGCGCTACTGCCTCTGCCTCTGCCAGCGTCTCTGGCACCGCCTGCGCTACTGCCTCTGCCTCCGCCTGCGTCTCTGCCTCTGCCTGCGCCACTGCCTGCGTCGCTGCCTGCGTCTCTGCCTCTGCCTCTGCCTCTGCCTCTGCCTGCGTCTCTGCCTCTGCCTCTGCCTCTGCCTCTGCCTCTGCCTGCGTCTCTGCCACCGCCTGCGATACTGACTCTGCCTCTGCCTCTGCCAGCGTCTCTGCCACCGCCTGCGCCACTGCCTCTGCCACTGCCTCTGCCTCTGCCTCTGCCTCTGCCTGCGTCTCTGCCTCTGCCTCTGCCTGTGCCTCTGCCTCTGCCTCCTCCTGCGTCTCTGCCTCTGCCTCTGCCTCTGCCTGCGTCTCTGCCTCTGCCTCTGTCTCTGCCAGCGTCTCTGCCACCGCCTGCGACACTGACTCTGCCTCTGCCTGCGTCTCTACCTCTGCCTCTGCCAGCGTTTCTGCCACCGCCTGCGCCACTGCCTCTGCCTCTGCCTCTGCCAGCGTCTCTGCCACCGCCTGCGCCACTGCCTCTGCCTCTGCCAGCGTCTCTGCCACCGCCTGCGCCTCTGCCTCTGCCTCTGCCTCTGCCACCGCCTGCGCCACTGCCTCTGCCTCTGCCTGCGTCTCTGCCTCTGCCTGCGTCTCTGCCTCTGCCTCTGCCTCCGCCTGCGTCTCTGCCTCTGCCTGCGTCTCTGCCTCTGCCTCTGCCTCTGCCTGCGTCTCTGCCTCTGCCTCTGCCTCTGCCTCTGCCTGCGTCTCTGCCTCTGCCTCTGCCTCTGCCTGCGTCTCTGCCTCTGCCTCTGCCTCTGCCTCTGCCTTTGCCTGCGTCTCTGCCTCTACCTCTGCCTCTGCCTCTGCCTGTGTCTCTGCCTCTGCCTCTGCCTCTGCCTCTGCCTGAGTCTCTTCCACCGCCTGCGCCACTGCCTCTGTCTCTGCCTCTGCCTCTGCCTGCGTCTCTGCCTCTGCCTCTGCCTCTGTCTCTGCCTGCGTCTCTGCCTCTGCCTGCGTCTCTGCCTCTGCCTCAGCCTCTGCCTCTGCCTGAGTCTCTTCCACCGCCTGCGCCACTGCCTCTGTCTCTGCCTCTGCCTCTGCCTGCGTCTCTGCCTCTGCCTCTGCCTCTGCCTGTGCCTCTGCCTCTGCCTCCGCCTGCGTCTCTGCCTCTGCCTGCGTCTCTGCCTCTGCCTCTGCCTTTGCCTCTGCCTCTGCCTCTGCCTCTGCCTCTGCCAGCGTCTCTGCCACCGCCTGCGCCACTGCCTCTGCCTCTGCCAGCGTCTCTGCCACCGCCATGCGCCACTGCCTCTGCCACCGCCTGCGCCTCTGCCTCTGCCTCTGCCTCTGCCTGCGTCTCTGCCTCTGCCTGCGTCTCTGCCTCTGCCTCTGCCTCTGCCTCTGCCTCTGCCTGCCTCTGCCTCTGCCTCTGCCTCTGCCTCTGCCTCCGCCTGCGTCTCTGCCTCTGCCTCTGCGTGTGTCTCTGCCTCTGCCTCTGCCTCTGCCTGCGCCTCTGCCTCTGCCTCTGCCACCGCCTGCGTCTCTGCCTCTGCCTCTGCCTCTGCCTGCGTCTCTGCCTCTGCCTCCGCCACTGCCTCTGCCTCTGCCTCTGCCTGCGCCTCTGCCTCTGCCTCCGCCTCTGCCTCTGCCTCTGCCTGCCTCTGCCTCTGCCTCTGCCTCTGCCTCTGCCTCCGCCTGTGTCTCTGCCTCTGCCTCTGCCTGCGCCTCTGCCTCTGCCTCTGCCACCGCCTGCGTCTCTGCCTCTGCCTCTGCCTCTGCCAGCGTCTCTGCCACCGCCTGCGTCTCTGCCTCTGCCTCTGCCTCTGCCTGCGCCTCTGCCTCTGCCTCCGCCTGAGTCTCTGCCTCTGCCTCTGCCTCTGCCTGCGTCTCTGCCTCTGCCTCTGCCTGCGTCTCTGCCACCGGATGTGCCACTGCCTCTGCCTCTGCCACGTCTCTGCCACCGCCTGTGCCACTGCCTCTGCCACCGCCTCCGCCTGCACCACTGCCTCTGCCTCTGCCACCGCCTGCGTCTCTGCCACCCCCTGCGCCACTGCCTCTGCCTCTGCCTGCGTCTCTGCCACCGGATGTGGCACTTCCTCTGCCTCTGCCAGCGTCTCTGCCACCGCCTGCGCCACTGCCTCTGCCTCTGCCAGCGTCTCTGTCTCTGCCTCCGCCTCTGCCTCTGTCTCTGCCTCTACCTCTGCCTCTGCCACCGCCTGCGCCACTGCCTCTGCCTCTGCCAGGGTCTCTGCCACCGCCTGCGCCACTGCCTCTGCCACCGCCTGCGCCACTGCCACTGCCTCTGCCTCTGCCTCTGCCACCGCCTGCGCCACTGCCTCTGCCTCTGCCTCTGCCACCGCCTGCGTCTCTGCCACCGCCTGCGCCACTGCCTCTGCCTCTGCCTCTGCCAGCGTCTCTGCCACCGCCTGCGCCACTGCCTCTGCCTCTGCCTGCGTCTCTGCCACCGCCTCTGCCTCTACCTCTGCCTCTGCCTCTGCCAGCGTCCCTGCCTCTGCCTCTGCCTCTGCCAGCGTCTCTGCCTCCGCCTGCGCCACTGCCTCTGCGTCTGCCAGCGTCTCTGCCTCCGCCTGCGCCACTGCCTCTGCGTCTGCCAGCGTCTCTGCCACCGCCTGCGTCTCTGCCACCGCCTGCGTCTCTGCCACCGCCTCTGACTCTGCCTCTGCCACCGCCTGCGCCACTGCCTCTGCCTCTGCCTCTGCCACTGCCTCTGCCTCTGCCAGCGTCTCTGCCACCGCCTGCGCCACTGCCTCTGCCTCTGCCTCTGCCACTGCCTCTGCCTCTGCCAGCGTCTCTGCCACCGCCTGCGCCACTGCCTCTGCCTGTGCCTCTGCCTCTGCCTCTGCCTGCGTCTCTGCCACCGCCTGCGTCTCTGCCACCGCCTGCGCCACTGCCTCTGCCTGTGCCTGTGCCTCTGCCTCTGCCAGCGTCTCTGCCACCGCCTGCGCCACTGCCTCTGCCTCTGCCTCTGCCTCCGCCTGCGTCTCTGCCACCGCCTGCGCCACTGCCTTTGCCTCTGCCTCTGCCTCCGCCTGCGTCTCTGCCACCGCATGCGCCACTGCCTCTGCCTCTGCCTGTGCCTCTGCCTCCGCCTGCGTCTCTGCTTCTGCCAGCGCCATTGCCTCTGCCTCTGCCTGCGCCACTGCCTCTGCCTCTGCCAGCGTCTCTGCCACCGCCTGCGCCACTGCCTCTGCCTGTGCCTGTGCCTCTGCCTCTGCCTCTGCCAGCGTCTCTGCCACCGCCTGCGCCACTGCCTCTGCCTGTGCCTCTGCCTCTGCCTGCGCCACTGCCTCTGCCTCTGCCTGCGCCATTGCCTCTGCCTCTGCCAGCGTCTCTGCCACCGCCTGCGCCACTGCCTCTGCCTGTGCCTCTGCCTCTGCCTCTGCCTCTGCCTCTGCCTGCGTCTCTGCCACCGCCTGCGCCACTGCCTCTGCCTCTGCCAGCGTCTCTGCCACCGCCTGCGCCACTGCCTCTGCCTCTGCCTCTGCCAGCGTCTCGGCCACCGCCTGCGCCACTGCCTCTGCCTCTGCCTCTGCCTGCGTCTCTGCCACCGCCTGCGCCACTGCCTCTGCCTTTGCCTCTGCCTGCGTCTCTGCCACCGCCTGCACCTCTGCCTCTGTCTCTGCCTGCGTCTCTGCCACCGCCTGCGCCACTGCCTCTACCTCTGCCAGCTTCTCTGCCACCGCCTGCGCCACTGCCTCTGCCTCTGCCTCTGCCAGCGTCTCTGCCACCGCCTGCGCCACTGCCTCTGCCTCTGCCACCGCCTGCGCCACTGCCTCTGCCTCTGCCAGCGTCTCTGCCACCGCCTGCGCCACTGCCTCTGCCTCTGCCAACGCCTGCGCTACTGCCTCTGCCTCTGCCAGCGTCTCTGCCACGGCCTGCGCCACTGCCTCTGCCTCTGCCTCTGCCACCGCCTGCGCTACTGCCTCTGCCTCTGCCAGCGTCTCTGCCACCGCCTGCGCTACTGCCTCTGCCTCCGCCTGCGTCTCTGCCTCTGCCTGCGACACTGCCTGCGTCGCTGCCTGCGTCTCTGCCTCTGCCTCTGCCTCTGCCTGAGTCTCTGTCTCTGCCTGCGTCTCTGTCTCTGCCTCCGCCTGCGTCTCTGCCTCTGCCTCTGCCTCTGCCTCTGCCTCTGCCTGCGTCTCTGCCACCGCCTGCGACACTGACTCTGCCTCTGCCTCTGCCAGCGTCTCTGCCACCGCCTGCGCCACTGCCTCTGCCACTGCCTCTGCCTCTGCCTCTGCCTCTGCCTGCGTCTCTGCCTCTGCCTCTGCCTGTGCCTCTGCCTCCTCCTGCGTCTCTGCCTCTGCCTCTGCCTGCGTCTCTGCCTCTGCCTCTGTCTCTGCCAGCGTCTCTGCCACCGCCTGCGACACTGACTCTGCCTCTGCCTGCGTCTCTACCTCTGCCTCTGCCAGCGTTTCTGCCACCGCCTGCGCCACTGCCTCTGCCTCTGCCTCTGCCAGCGTCTCTGCCACCGCCTGCGCCACTGCCTCTGCCTCTGCCAGCGTCTCTGCCACCGCCTGCGCCTCTGCCTCTGCCTCTGCCACCGCCTGCGCCACTGCCTCTGCCTCTGCCTGCGTCTCTGCCTCTGCCTGCGTCTCTGCCTCTGCCTCTGCCGCCGCCTGCGTCTCTGCCTCTGCCTGCGTCTCTGCCTCTGCCTCTGCCTGCGTCTCTGCCTCTGCCTCTGCCTCTGCCTCTGCCTGCGTCTCTGCCTCTGCCTCTGCCTGCGTCTCTGCCTCTGCCTCTGCCTCTGCCTCTGCCTTTGCCTGCGTCTCTGCCTCTACCTCTGCCTCTGCCTCTGCCTGTGTCTCTGCCTCTGCCTGCGTCTCTGTCTCTGCCTCCGCCTGCATCTCTGCCTCTGCCTCTGCCTCTGTCTCTGCCTGCGTCTCTGCCTCTGCCTGCGTCTCTGCCTCTGCCTCTGCCTCAGCCTCTGCCTCTTCCTGAGTCTCTTCCACCGCCTGCGCCACTGCCTCTGTCTCTGCCTCTGCCTCTGCCTGCGTCTCTGCCTCTGCCTCTGCCTGCGTCTCTGTCTCTGCCTCTGCCTCTGCCTGCGTCTCTGCCTCTGACTCTGCCTGCGTCTCTGTCTCTGCCTGCGTCTCTGTCTCTGCCTCCGCCTGCGCCTCTGCCTCTGCCTCTGCCTGCGTCTCTGCCTCTGCCTGCGTCTCTGCCTCTGCCTCTGCCTCTGCATCTGCCTCTGCCTGAGTTTCTTCCACCGCCTGCGCCACTGCCTCTGTCTCTGCCTCTGCCTCTGCCTGCGTCTCTGCCTCTGCCTCTGCCTGCGTCTCTGCCTCTGCCTCTCCTGCGTATCTGCCTCTGCCTCTGCCTCTGCCTCCGCCTGCGTCTCTGCCTCTGCCTGCGTCTCTGTCTCTGCCTCTGCCTGCGTCTCTGCCTCTGCCTGCGTCTCTGTCTCTGCCTGCGTCTCTGCCTCTGCCTCTGCCTCTGCCTCTGCCTCTACCTCTGCCTGCGTCTCTGTCTCTGCCTTCGCCTGCGTCTCTGCCTCTGCCTGCGTCTCTGTCTCTGCCTGCGTCTCTGCCTCTGCCTGCGTCTCTGCCTCTGCCTGCGTCTCTGTCTCTGCCTGCGTCTCTGCCTCCGCCTGCGTCTCTGCCTCTGCCACTGCCTCTGCCTGCGTCTCTGCCTCTGCCTCTGCCTCTGCCTGCGTCTCTGCCTCAGACTGCGCCACTGCCTCTGCATCTGCCAGCGTCTCTGCCACCGCCTGCGCCACTGCCTCTGCCTCTGCCACCGCCTCTGCCTCTACCTCTGCCTCTGCCAGCGTCTCTGCCACCGCCTGCGCCACTGCCTCTACCTCTGCCAGCGTCTCTGCCACCGCCTGCGCCACTGCCTCTGCCTCTGCCACCGCCTGCGCCTCTGCCTCTACCTCTGCCTCTGCCTGCGTCTCTGCCTCTGCCATCGCCACTGCCCCTGCCTCTGCCACCGCCTGCGCCTCTGCCTCTGCCTCTATCTCTGCCTCTGCCTGCGTCTCTGCCTCTGCCTCCGCCTCTGCCTCTGCCTCTGCCTCCGCCTGCGTTTCTGCCTCTGCCTCTGCCTCTGACTGCGTCTCTGCCTCTGCCTCCGCCACTGCCTCTGCCTCTGCCTCTGACTGCGTCTCTGCCTCTGCCTGCGCCGCTGCCTCTGCCTCTACCTCTGCCTGTGTCTCTGCCTCTGCCTCTACCTGCGTCTCTGCCTCTACCTCTGCCTCTGCCTCTACCTCTGCCTCTGCCTCTGCCTCTGCCTCTACCTCTGCCTCTGCCTGCGTCTCTGCCTCTGCCTCTGCCTCTGCCTGCGTCTCTGCCTCTGCCTCTGCCTCTGCCTCTACCTCTGCCTCTGCCTGCGTCTCTGCCTCTGCCTCTGCCTCTGCCTGCGTCTCTGCCTCTGCCTCTGCGTCTGCCTGCGTCTCTGTCTCTGTCTCTGTCTCTGCCTCTGCCTGCGCCGCTGCCTCTGCCTCTGCCTCTGCCTCTACCTCTGCCTCTGCCTCTGCCTCTGCCTCTACCTCTGCCTCTGCCTGCGTCTCTGCCTCTGCCTCTGCCTCTGCCTGCGTCTCTGCCTCTGCCTCTGCCTCTGCCTCTACCTCTGCCTCTGCCTGCGTCTCTGCCTCTGCCTCTGCCTCTGCCTGCGTCTCTGCCTCTGCCTCTGCGTCTGCCTGCGTCTCTGTCTCTGTCTCTGTCTCTGCCTCTGCCTGCGCCGCTGCCTCTGCCTCTGCCTCTGTCTCTGCCTCTACCTCTGCCTGTATCTCTGCCTCTGCCTCTGCCTGCGTCTCTGCCTCTACCTCTGCCTCTGCCTCTACCTCTGCCTCTGCCTCTGCCTCTGCCTGCGTCTCTGCCTCTGTCTCTGCCTCTGCCACCGCCTGCGTCTCTGCCTCTGCCTCTGCCTCTGCCTGCGTCTCTGCCTCTGCCTCTGCCTCTGCCTGCGCCTCTGCCTCTGCCTCTGCCTGCGTCTCTGCCACCGGATGTGCCACTGCCTCTGCCACCGCCTCCGCCTGCGCCACTGCCTCTGC